>NW_021941622.1:0-27500 GCF_902148855.1 Sphaeramia orbicularis
TGTCTGTCTGACTGTCTGCTGTCTGTTGTCTGTCTGACTCTGTCTGTCTGTCTGTCGTTTTGGTCTGTCTGATTGTCTGTCTGTCGTCTGACTGTCTGTCTGTCTGTCTGTCTGTCTGTCTGTTTTGTCTGTCGACGTCTGTCTGTTTGTCTGTCTGTCTGTCTGTCTGTCTGTCTGTCGACTGTCTGTCTGTCTGTCTGTCTGTCTGTCTGTCTGTCCATGTGCAAGCTAACTCAAAAGTTATGGACGGATTTGGATGAAAATTTCAGCAAATGTTGATACTGGCACAAGGAACAAATGATGATGGGCCACAGGGCCCACTGATCTGCCTTGGCGGAGGTCTGCTTTTCCAGTTTATTTATCATTGATTTTTTTCATAACGCTGTGAAACTCTTGTCCCCTACAGAGGACAAAAATACATTGCTGGGTGTCAGAAGGAGACCCCACCTCCTGCGCCCCCCCCACCCAGGGGTGGGGGGTGGGGGGGCACTGATCTGCCTTGGCGAGGTCTGCGCTCTCTTTTCTAGAAAAGCACTCTGTTTATATCTGTACGTTACATTCTCTTTCATCTATATACATGTATTTGTTTTTGTTGCATGGTTTTCATATTTTGAGATCCAGATTGGGTTGGTATGGGGGTCGCCATTGGTTCTGGGGGTGGGGTTTATACTTTGTGTGTCACTAAATCCTATCATAAATGTGAATTTCTTTCTTTTTTTGTGTATTGTATTTGAGATGCACAATGAAAATAAATAAAAAATTGATCCAAAAAAAAAGAATAAATGTAAATACTTGTACTTGTACTCAGTCTAGAAAAAAGTGGTATGGGTGCATCCCTACCTGGAGTTAAAGTCATTCTCTTGTTAATTCTCAAATTTCACATTTTGACCCAAAACTGTATGTGTGAAACTTCAGCCAAGCAGCATTTAGGACTGGATTTGTCTATCAGTGACTCACACCTGGTCAAATGTCAGTCCTTTTATTCTGGAAGTGTTTGACTTGTAGACCAGCGGAAGCACAGGAACATTTCTATCCATTCTGTTTTTCTTCCTTCTTCCCATCATGAACTCAACTGTCACATTAAACAGACTGAAATGCATCTGGTTCAGTGACGGTAAATTGTGCTTTTGCCCAGATTTCATGGAATAAGATGGTGGTGTGAGGCTTTAGGGATCATCTGGACCAACAACACATGGCTTTTACAGCAGACCACGGGGATATTTTAGCAACACCAATCCTCTGACAGGTTCTTTTGAGCAACGACAAGATGCTCATCTGTGAGTCGACATAAGATATGAGCAGTAATCTGAATCTGCCCCCAAAAGCCAAACAATCCCCCTGAAGAGAAGAAACGTATCACTCCACCACATACTGTCTGGGACAAATAGGCCGGATAATCCCTTTAACGGCAGCTCGTCTGTTTCGGTTAAGACAGATGCTTGTCTCGCTGAGGGCAGCATGAGGACACATCGTGAATCAATTTCTGAAGTATTTTAGACGATAAAATTGGATATTGTCTTCTCTAGCTGCTCCTCTGGTCGTGGGTGTTATAGTGACCTAAAAATGGAAAATGTTAAAGACGGAAGTCCTGTTTCCTGCAGATGAAACCTTCCTTTAACTCCATATGTGACACGACTGTCCAACGCTTTTCCATCAGTTTCTTCCTTCAGACGACATTTTGGCAGATGTCACTGAGTCTGTATTTCAATTTGTGAAAGTGCAGATCAAAGTTCTAATAGTTTTGGATTTTTCGTTATAGTTTAGTTTTATTTAGTTTTGACTTTTTTTTCTCTAATTCAATTAGTTTTAATTTGTTTTTAGAGCAGGTTTGCTAGTTTTTATTAGCTTTCATTTTTTTCCAAATGCTTAGTTTTAGTTTAATTTTAGTTTAGTCGTCTCTTTTCTCTTCTTCTCTGTCGTCATATTCAAATAAATCCAGACGGACTCTGCTGCTTTCTCCAAACTTTAGTCTCCATGTTTCCAGGTAGAGTGGGGACCAGAAGACGACTGGAAACCACAAGTGAACACAAGTGACAAATCGTCAATGTCTATAGTGCCGCTAGAGCGAAATAAATCAATTTCATATCAATCTGACATTGACAAAGATGAAAACGAAGGGAATTTTATCCATAATTTTCTACGTTTTAGTTAGTTTTGTAAACACACAATACAGTTTCAGTTAGTTATCATTTTTTCTTTAATTAGAGTTTTTATTTATTTCAATTTAACTAAAATGTTTTTTCAATTCTAGTTTTTGTCATTTCGTTAGTTTTTGTTATGATAATAACCTTGGTACAGATGTTAAAGTAAAACTGTGAAGTCAATGGTGTTGAAAGGCCAAGAAAGCCAGACTCATGATACACAATAAAATCAGAGTGTTTTTTTTGTTTTTAGCAATATTGTCGTTATGTTTTAGGCAGGAATAGACATAAAAACCGGATCTTCATCAAAAAAAAAAAAAAAAAATCTGTTCCAGTGTCCCTGTATGTCAGTGTCATGTTCTATCTGATTCAATACCAGTTGAATGTGTGAGGTTTTCAGGTTCTGTTCTATGTTCCAGTCCTGGTCTGTTCTGTTCCAGTCCTGGTTCTGTTCTGTGTTCCAGTCCTGGTTCTGTTCTGTGTTCCAGTCCTGGTTCTGTTCTATGTTCCAGTCCTGTGGTCTGGATGCACATCCATCTAACTATAGAAGTGGGCGGGACTTTCACTGGAGGAGAGCTGAACTCATCCAATTATAGTCCATGAATGACTTCTATCAGTGATCAGTAGGAACTAGAAATCTAAATTTACTATACACCAACATGCACTAAAATACACTAAAAACACAAATAATCCACTGACATAAAAAAAGCTAAAATCCACAAAACATACACTAAAAAACAAACAGAAAAAATGCTCTAAAAATGTGCTGAAATGCCACCCCCCCCAAAAAAAAAAAAACAAACACTAAAATATATATATAAATATAAATATATATATATATATATATATTATATATATATATATTTTTTTTTTTTTTTTTTTTTTTTTAAATCCACTCAAATACAAAAGTACACTAAAGTATACAAAAAGCACACTGAAAGGCACTAAAAACACAAACCCCCCACTGACTGTGGTTATATACTAATGTGCACTAAAATACACTAAAGAACACAATAATCCACTAAAATATACAAAATGTGCTAAAATGCACTGAAATAGACAAAAAATACACCAGAATATAAAACTAGAAAAGCGCTCGGTCATGTCTGCTCCCAGACTGTGTCTGTCTTTTCTGTTTTGTCTGTCGTTTCCTGTTTTATTTTGTTAAGTTTCCCTCATGTGTCATGTCTGGTTCTTTACTTCCCTTCCTTGATTGTTTCACCTGTGTCTGATTACCTGACTCCACCCTGATGTGTTCTACCTGTGTCTAATTGTCTTCCCTCCCTCTTGTGTATTTAAACCCTGTGTCTTCCTGTTTCTCTGACAGTTTGTTTGCGACACTCATTGTACTCACCAGTGTTTTTAGATCCTGTCTGCCCGTTGTGACCTGTTTTTGTCTTCTGACCGTTGTGACCTGTTTTTGTCTTCTGACCGTTGTGACCTGTTTTTGTCTTCTGACCGTGGACCTGTTTTTGTCTTCTGACCACCGATTCTGCCTGTTCCTCATCTGCCTGCTCGTCTGGTTCTGACCTGGTTCGTTCATCTGACTTCCGGCTCTGCCTTTCCCCTGATTACCTCAGCCTCCAACGTTTTACCTGTGTTTTTGACCCTCGCCTGGACTTTGACTGTGAGTAAGCCTTCTCCTCATGTCCCGTTACCACCTGATTTGCCCTCCTGTGTATGACCTGGCCTGTTTTTTGACTATCCTCTGTTTTGCCCTAGTCGGGTTGCTGTCGGGATTTGTCCGGCTCGGCCGTGCTGACCGCCCGCAGTCCCCGCTCACAGCCCGGACGTCGAGTCCTGAATCACACGCCTTCACAGACATGTTACAATTCTGAGCTGTGTTTTTTCTCCTGTGATTGTGTTTAATAACACTCAACTTGTCATCTGCGTTCTGGTCTTGCATTTGCGTTGAGGCTTTTTGTACTCTGTCCATTACACTCGGAGAGCGCAGACCTCCGCCAAGGCAGATCATCCCCCCCCCAATCACCACCAAAATGTCACTGTTCCTTGTGCCAGTATCAACATTTCCTGAAATTTTCATACAAATCCGTCCATAACTTTTGAGTTATCCTGCACACGGGCAGACAGACAAACCAATGCCGGCAAAACATGACCTCCTTGGTGGAGGTAAAAATACACTAAAATATACAAAAAACACACTAAAAGGCATTAAATCCATATCCACCCATGAATGACTTAGTTACTATACACCAACATGTACTAAATACACTAAAAACACAGATAGTCCACTAAGATGTACAAAAATGGGCTAAAATGCACTGAAATAAACAAAAGATACACTAAAATATTTTAAAATACACTGAAATAAACAAAAAATATACAAAAAGCACACAGAAGGCATTAAAGTGGACAAAAAGTCCACTAAATACACAACAGCGCATCTGCAGGTTTGAAGAAGCCAAATTTCAGACATTTTTCCAGGTGTTTGGTCAAATTCCAGAGCACTTGGTTCAGTCAAACCAACAGTGGAGCACAAACCCACTGACACTGCACAGGGGTCGTCCACTATTTATGTACAGTCTGTGGTTGGTTCTAATAAATACTTCACACATTCACAGTCCCTCAGAACGCTTTCATTTATTCTATGCATTAGTCGCTCCAGGATGGGGGCGGGGCCGGGAGGGAATCGTCATAGTGCGATAACCTGGACGCCACCGCAGACCAGATACATGAGGGTGGAGTGTGAACTGCATGAAGCCCTCATATGTCGCTGAGGAAGGTCTGGAGTTGCCATGGTTACGTGAACACAGAGGTTTGGTGACATTTGGGTCATATGTGTGTGGATGGTTCTGAATGGAACATGTTCCAGCGTAGACCAGTACATGTTAAGTGCATCTATTTAAGAACCTTCAGCCACTGGAGAATAGAAAACATGACCTCGACAGCAGGGGAACGGCAAGGAGATGGTGTGAGGAAATAAAGCGCACGGGATTAGACTGGAAATGTGACCTTTAAACGGCAAAACATGCAAATAAACACAGAAAAGAGGAAAGTTAACGTTTTAGACATCGTGTTTCCAGCCACGCAAGTTTACATCCACTGTCAATCATATGACTGAAACTCCTCAACCGTTTGGGTTCTTTCCAGAGGTCTAGAACACATTAGGGTAGAGGTCTGCATGGGCTGAGGGGTGGAAGTGGGCGGGGCTTAGAGCAGCAGAGTGCAGTCGGTGAGAGAGGCATGGAAGATTTGTATTACTTTTAGCTGCGTTTTAGCGGTGAATTCTTGTAAATAATTATACATAACAGTGATAGTGCAGTTGTGGAGTGTTCTACTAGAGTGTTTTACGTTTTTGTTGAGTTTTGCTGGGATTGTTTTTCCTTTTTTTCATATTTTTTTCTGTATTTTGCCAGTTTGTATAGTTCATTGATAGTTGTAGCTTAGCTGTAAATATTATATAAATGTATGAATTTAGATGTATGTAAGTATATATGCAGAAAGAGTACTTCAGAGACTATCACATAGGCTAAAAATGACTAGAGACAACTAAAAATAAGAAGAACATGGACACAGAACGATCTACACAAACTAAAATGTTTGAACACGTGGAAAATAGTTAACGTTTATTTATATAATCTCATGAAATTTTGTCATGCACATTCACAGTTGTTTTTACAGAAGAGGATTACAGCCACTGGAAAAAAAATTAAGGTCCAATATTTTTTTAATTATTATTATTCTGAGATTAAAGTAAGAATTATGAGAAAAAAGTCAAAATTCTGAGAAAAAAAATCAGAATTCTGAGATTAAAGTCAGAATTCTTACTTTTTCTCAGAATAATAATTAAAAAAAAACAATATATATATATATATATATATATATATATATATATATATCTATATATATTAATATATATAATATATTGGAACTTAATTGTTTTTCTTCAGTGGCCCTAATCCTCTTCCATATGTTTTTCATTATAACTATGATGAAAAATGGAAGACCATTTTTATTTTCTTACGCTAGTGCTCTGTTTAATAAGTTTTTACATATAATAATGATATTTAATGGGCACATTTTGAAAGTTAAGTTTTTTGGTGCAAAAAAGACGTGTTCTGACACTTTTCCTCCAAAAACAGCATAAATAAATCCAGGCCTGTTTAATGGGAGTCTTTAAGCGTTAATCCCATTCTATGGTATTTACTGACAGAAATAACAAACGTAGCCGTACTGTGTGGAGCCGCTTAATGTACGTGTTGAGGTCAAGTCTTTACTGATTTCCTGCTGATGAAGACGTGTTAGCGTGTACAGCAGAGGAGAAATGGGTTCCAATAAATAGTGTATGGTTTTATTTTAAATAATGTATTTACAGTTATTGTTCAGCGCTGTGGGACAGAACTATAGGCGTTAACTCCACACATGCTCTAAAATATCCATCAACAGAAGATGAATCTATATAGACCACAATAACACAGTGTAGTGTTGAAAATAGACAAAATAAATGAATAAAAGTCAATAAGAGAACACCATAGATGAAATATAACCCAAGAAACAGTCATTTAATGTTAATGTCTTTGAGGATTTCACCAGATTAATTAGAGGGATAATAAAACGTCTGCTTTTATTCCATATGAACACATTACATATCATTATTTCATGAGGTTTGCTTCATTATGATTTTAGTGGTCGGTTGCTGAGCTCGTTTTGACTCAACATGTGCTTCACATTGTGTTTCCACATGGAATGAAATACGCTGTTTAAAGAACTCCCAAACTGTCAGCTCAACATCTAAGAGACCAGATCAGGACCACAGGTTTCCAAATCACACTGAAATGATTCTTTTATCAAATTTCAGACCTTCTATTTACATAAAAAAAACAACCAAACAGGCTAAATAGTTATTGTTAAACCAGTCTGAGCCATGAGTTTTCTGCTACTGATGTGCATACCACCCATGAATGATTCTCAGAATTATTATACACAAAACTACACTAAAAACACAAAAAACGCACCAGAATATACATTTAAAAATGTGATAAAATACACATTAAAGACAGTAAATACACTAACAGGGTATCTGCAGGTTTGATGAAGCCAAGTTTCTGATTTTTTTAAAGACGTTTTTCAAGGCGTCTTTGGTCAAATTTCAGAACTTCCATTCACTTAAAGGTGGGATGCAAGATGTTTTCCTGGGGCATTTTTACTAGATTGTTTAAAATCCCCTTCACACCCAATTACAACCAATTAATTAAATGCTCTAACACAAAAATTAAAAAAATTAAGTCACCTGTGGAATGGACGGGACCGAATGAAACACCATCCAATCACGTTAAGCACCCAATCGAAATGATTGAACGGTGATATGTCTATCAAACTCAACTGCCATTAGTCCCTCCCCCCTCTGTACCTCTCTTCGTGCATGAATCGTGCGTTCTCAGAGGTTTGGAGAAACTGGTACAGGAAACGAAGACAGAGCCAGAGCTTGGATATATTAGTTATATTAGGACGGAAAGTTCACCAGCAAACTGTTTACTCATGAACACAAATCAGTAGGAAATGTAACGCTAGTCAGATAGGTATGAACCAAGGTTATTATCGTTAAACTAATGAAATGACAAAAACTAGAATTAAAAAAACTGAAATAAATAAAAACTACAATTAAAAGAAAAAACGATAACTAACTGAAACTGTATTGTGTTCTTACAAAACTAACTAAAACGTCTAAAAATTATGGATAAAATTCCCTTCGTTTTCGTCTTTTGTCAGTGTCGGATTGATACGAAATCGATTCATTTCGCTCTAGTAATTTTAGCTAGCGGCACCGTACGACACTTCTCATCACTTGTCATTTTAGAGTCGTCTTCTGGTCCGAGCTCTACCTGGAAACATGGAAACTAAAGCAGCAGAGTCCTGTACAGGACTTATGTGAATACGACTGTGAGGAAAACAAAAGATACGACAAAACTAAAACTAGAAAAGCACTCGGAGAACACAGACCTCCACCAAGGCAGATCAGTCACCCCCCCCACCCCCCCCCATCACCACCAAAATTTAATCAATTGTTCCTTGTGTCAGTATCAACATTTCCTGAAATTTTCATCCAAATCCGTCCATGACTTTTTGAGTTATCTTGTAGACGGACAGACGGACAGACGACAGACGACGACAGACAGACGGACAGACAGACAGACAGACACCGGCAAAAACAGAACCTCCTTGGTGGAGGTAAAAATGCTCCAGGAAAACCCTTCTTTAACTTTAATATATTAGAAATAGGAAATCTTTATAAGTAAATTTGAACAAAAATAAACTGAAAGTGCCCTCTTTCACTGCTCAGAAATAAATGAAATGGTCATGAATGAAAAAATGAACCTTTCATCTACAAAGAATAATTACTCAAATAAACTCATCTCGAACACTATAAAATAAAAATGTTCTTAAAATATTACCAAAGACTAAACAGGATGACAGACAATAATATAATAATAATAATAATAATATAATGAAATAAGGTCAGGAGTGTCAGTTTTATATAGGAATGTATTTTTGTGTTTTATTTTTCAGCATTATTTCTCATTATTTATTTTGTATTCACTACATGATTACTTATTAATGAATTTTTCCTAAAACATTTTAAGTACCCCCTGGGCTTCTTCCAAGTACCCCTGGGGGTACACGTACCTGACTTTGGGAACCCTGTGGTGTGTGATTTATGCTAGTTAGTACTATTTAGTGTTTCTGTTAAATAGCATCAGATGTTAAATACCATCTGATTTAGGAGAAGGACAATTTGATCAGGTTAATTTTAGGTCAAAAAAGACATTTTCGTTGTAGGAGAATGATTTTATGATTTTAAACGTACGCTGAAAACATGGTGTTTGTGCGTGTGTAACTTGTTTTTTTCTTCATCTTGAGAGTTGAGTGAAGATGTTTTCGACGAGCAAATGATTTTTATGTCTACGTCTGACCTTTCCTAATGAACTGTTCCATAATGTCAGGTCCAAGCACATTCCCTGTGGAACCTTTAAGTGGCCAATTAACATCTATGCAGTACCACTGAAAAACTGACAGGCTCAAATTTATTGTTTAGTTTTTTTAAGCAAATGAGTAGAATTAGTGGTTCAAAACTTATGGAACACTTTTTCCACGGACGGCGGTCTTGGTCTTTAAAGGTTAACACTTTCTTTAGTGGGGTCAAATGTTTAAGATCATTATATACCGGGGGTCTCAAACATGTGTCCCGGGGACCACTCCGGCCTGTGGGATGAATTTGCAAAGTGCAAAAATTCCACAGTCAAGGCTGTGGACCTCATTTTAGTTCAGGTTCCACATACAGACCAATATGATCTACAGTCAAATAATAACCGCAGAAGAACCTACGAGAAATAATGAATCCATATTTTCTCAGTTTGATGTGAAAAAATATTAGATTATGTCAATAAATAATGACAACTTCAAATTTTTGTCTTTGTTTTAGTGCAAAAATAACATTAAATTATGAAAATATTTACATTTACAAACTATCCTGTAACAATAAAATGTGAATAACCTGAACAAATATGAACAACCTGAAATGTCTAAAGCCCATTAAGCACAATTTTAACAGTTTTCTGCCTGTTACTAAGTGTTTAGTGTCTTTGTAGATCTGATCCATAATGCACATGTAGAAATGATAAGTTGAGGCATACACTGTAAGCCCAGACTTTGTATTTACTAAAATGCTTTAATTACAATGTACTTAAATGATTTCAGTTTCATTACATTACTATAAAATGTTAAGTATATTCTACTAATTTGTAGACAGTCCAAAGTATGAAAAAGTTGAAGATGAATGGATTTAAATCACTCAGTTTTAGTCCTGACCACACCTTTTTATCTCTGCATTGCATTGTGGGTATTGGGCATGTTGTTGTAAATGTGTTCTTTTCTGTGCAGGGGTTCAGTGGGGTTGTGCTGTTAGTGTTAATTTGGATTTAATGTGTGTATGTCAGTGTTTATTGGCCTTTTTGTGTTTGTTTTGTATTTTTGTACAGCTGCACCAGGAGTCAGAGCCAGAGGCCCAACAATGGATTTACTGTTCAGCTGGAATTACTACTGAGCCATGTAAATCTTAATGCCTTCCCAAATTAAAAGCATTTCCTGTACTGGCAAATTACAGTGAGCTAACTTCCTGTCCAACTTCCATCCATGCTACGATATATTGAGTTGAATAATTATACCAAACCATTTATATTGCAAAAGATTTGAATTTAAATCAACTCTGAATTGAGTCCAATGAACTGATGATATTCAGTTTAATGATTCTACAAAATTGACACTGCAACAAATTTTAAGTTAAATTAACTTGGCATTTAGTGTGTTGTACTTAAAATAAAAATTCCATTCAAATCAAGCATTTAAGGTTAATACACTTTAGTTTTCATTACTTAAATTTTTTAAGGCAACAGGTTACTTCAGGTTACCTTTTAAAGTAAAATCAATTTATCCGGTCTTACTGTGTAATATTGTTAAAATTGCACTTATTTTTCTTAAGAAATTTCTGATTTGTTTTTTTTCAAGTTATTCATACCTTTTTTGTTGAATAGTTTATAAAAGTAAGTATTTTCATAATTTTGGGGGTTTTTGCACTAAAACAGAGGCAAACATTTGGAGTTGTCATTATCTATAGGTTGTCATGCTATTATTTTACTGGTCCGGCCCACTGGAGATCAAATCAGACTGAATGTGGCCCCTCAAAGAAAATGAGTTTGAGAGCCTGTTATATCCAGTGCCTTTCTTCCTCATAAGGGAGGGGATTTAAAGCTGCTCAGAGTAAATCTGACAGTGGAGACCCATTCAGGACCGGTCCACTGGAGTTACCTCGGACATTAGGACCTCAGGCCAGATCCACCCTCTCCCAACACGCCCTCCATCTGTGACTGAGTCCAGTATAAAATACAATGAGGCCAACGCTGAATTAGCCCCAAGTGTGGAACGGCTTTTTTTTTTTTTTTTTTTTATCAAAGTCGAGGCGTCACTTGTCAGTTTTTTTGAGTGAAAAACACACAGAGCTGGAACTGGACAGATTCAACACCGCTCTGCACGTGTGTCCCATCAATCTCATTGACTTCTGAAATCTTGAAGAAGTGTTTTTTTTCCTCTGAAACAGCCATTTCAATCCTTTGTTATTGGCCGACAGCCCCGTCATAAACATATAGCGGAAGAGTGAAATAAGGCACTTGCTCCTTAACCATAAACAAAGACAAACCATTAAAAATGACGTCTAATTGGATCAGCAGTCACTATGGCAGGCAGTGAAAATAGTAAAATCAGTTTTCATTGATCCACAGTCAGTAGGAGATTAATATGGTCAATTAGTGTAAGAAGAGAAGAGTTGGATCAATTACCAGAGTGCAAAAGAAACATCTGACACCTCATTAACTCGGCAGAGAACGATCGGCTTTCTAGAAGCAGCAGCAAAGACATAAATTCTGCTTTGTAAATTAAATCTATCTGAATGAGGATTGTTTCAAGTGAATGTTTGGGATTTCCTGTGACCAGTGAAAAGGGAGCAACAGCTGAAGGAAAAGTTAGAAATACATTGATCGTTATTGATCGCCTGGTGTGAATTACAATAAAGGAACGGATCACTGGCTCCGTTGTCTCTAAAGGCTGCATCTGAAACTAGATTTCATTAACTTCAGTTAGCGTAATAAAGCATGATATTGTGCTAATGGGACTTAATGTTGGGCACGACTACAAACAAGTTGGAATAAACTCGATTTATCCTTCAAGCAGGAAACATGAGTATGGAGAAACAGAAGTATGGAGCGTAGAGAAGATGCCGACAGAGCCAAAGAGCAGTTTGTTCTATATTTAATTCACTGAGCTTTAGGGGTGTAACGGTGCGCTCATTTGTACCAAACTGTTTCGGTTCAGGGCCTTCGATACAATACGGAGGTGTACTGAACGAATACGTGTCCTATGTGAGGAACACAAACAGTGGGGAAGCAGAACCCATGTGCAGAGTTTCCCCTTATAGACTATATACAACAGCGACACCACTGCAAAAAAACAAACAAAAACACTTTATTCTGAGGCTGGGGCGCCGATGGGGGAGGGGTTAAATGTAACCAAGGTTATTATTGTTAATGAAAACTAACGAAACGATGAAACTAGAATTGAAAAAACATTTTCGTTAATTGAAATAAATAAAAACTATAATTAAAAGAAAAAAACAATAACTAACTGAAACTGTATTGTGTGCTTACAAAATTAACTAAAACGTATAAAAATTATGGATAAAATTCCTTTCGTTTTTGTCTTTTTCAATGTCGGATTGATACGAAAGCGATTTATTTCGCTCTAGCAATTTTAGCTAGCAGCACCATACAGTACTTCATGGTCCGTCACTTGTTTTCACTTGTGGTTTCCAGTCGTCTTCTGGTCCCCACTCTACCTGGAAACATGGAGACTAAAGCTGGGAGAAAGCAGCAGAGTCCTGTCTGGGATTTATTAGAATACGACGACAGAGAAGAAGAGAAAAGATGCGACAAAACTAAAACTGATACTAACTAAAGCATTTGGAGAAAAAAAAAGAAAACTAATAAAAACTATCAAACTTGCTCTAAAAATAAATTAAAAGTAACTGAATTAGAGAAAAAAAGTCAAAACTAAATAAAACTAAACTATAATGAAAAATTCAAAACTATTAGAACCTTGAACATGACAACAGAGAGTATAACAGAGGCACAGAAGCTGGGTCGGATGTTCAAAGCTATTAAGTTTCACTTTCAGTTTTCGGTAGTTACGGAGCGCAACCCCCCCCCATTGGTCTCCTTCACTGTATAAAATATATATTGAACCAAAGACCCCTGTACCGAAAATGTACTGAACTGAAATTTTTCTGTACTCAGAGTAAGTTCAAAAGTCAAAAAACAGAGAAAACTGAAGAAAAAGTGACTTTTTTGGCAAAATATCATCATTATTAACTGAATATAAAACTAGTGTTTACATCCACTGTCATTTCTCAAACTTCAGGGGTTTAATTGGTGAGTCAATGTTGCAGAAGATAACGGTGTTTCATTCTGGAGTCAGATTGGAGTCTTGTGTCCTATGTACAGTATCTATCCCTAAACATCCTGGATTACACGTTCCAAGACAGTTGAACGGAACCATCTCCAGAACCAGAGTTCACTACAGAGCCTCTGAACGTCCAAATGGGTCATATCTGATGACCATGAAAAGATGAAGAACTGTATGTTACACCAATTATTTCCATGTATTGATAGGATTAGTGGATGTACAGGTATTTAACAGTTTAGATCAGTGGATGGTTTTTGTCCTCAGGTGTTTGGGTCTGTAAGGGTTAAATCTGTGGTAGCCAGGGTTTTTTGGAGTCAGCATCTAGTGCCTGTCGGTGGAATTACACTTCAAGATGCCTCCAGACTGGCTTCAATTACAAGTCATGATTGTTTCCTCTTGAACATCACATGCAGACTGTAGCATACCCCCCCCCCCCACACACACACACACATGAAGGATGACACTTTACTGGTGATTTTTTAGATTTAATGGCACTAAATCAGGGGTGGGCAATCCTGGTCCTCAAGGGCCGGTATCCTGCATGTTTCAGATGTTTCTCTCTTCCAGCACACCTGAAGGTCATTATCAGGCTTCTGCAGAGCTTGAAGATAGGCTTATCATGTGAACCAGTTGTGTTGGAAGAGGGAAACTTCTAAAACATGGAGGATACCGGCCCTCGAGGACCAGGATTGCCCACCCCTGCACTAAATCCTTAAATCAACTGCCAGAGCTAAAGTACACACAAATACGTGGCAAAGGGATGGGGAGTTCATTCATTTAAATGAACTGTGCCCTCCTGGCTGCTCTGCTGTTGGTCAGCCCCGCCCCTGTCGCCGGGGCGGTGGCCTTGCTGTAGTGCACCAAGACAAATACATATGCAGAGGGATGAGCACCGATGACTTTCCCTCATTTGAGTCACAAATGATCAGATTGGCTCGTCCAGTGTGTTTTACTGTTTCTTAATCTCCCGTCCCCCTGGCCCTGCTGGTGCCTTCTTAAGCGATTTCAGTGATTTCCTACATCAATAATAAAACTGGAGAAGGTTTTAATTCTTGGGGATTTCAATCTGCACATCGATAACAATTCATCCAGCCCAGCAATGGAACTTTTAGCCATGACTGACACTTTTAACCTCAAACAACATGTATCTGGCCCCACCCACAAGAAAGGACATACCCTGGACCTGGTTTTCTCATTGGGCTTACACGTCACAAATGTGTGGGAGGATGTCCACTTGAGTGATCATTGTGGTGTGTTTTTTGACTTATGTGTGCCTCTTGAGCCCAAGCCTGCACCTAGAAGGGCCAAGAGGAGGATCATTACAGAGTCCACAGCCCAGGATTTCCGTGCCCTGTTTAACCCTAGTCTTCTTAATGAGTGTCCCGATGTTGAGTTTATCCAGTGCTTCTCCACACACTGCAGCTCTATTCTTGACCAGGTGGCTCCCCTGAAAACCAATGTCACTCGTAAGTGGTCTTGTCCCTGGATAAATGAAACATCTTAAACCTAAGGAGAACTTGTCGCAAAACTGAGCGTCTTTGGAAATCAACCCAGTTGGAAGTACACAGGTTACATCTTAAAGATCTCATAACCTCATTAAATAAAATGATTAAGGAGGCAAGATCCAGCTACTTCCACAAACTTATAGCCACAAACAAGAAAAACCCCAAAGTAATCTTTGACACAATCCAGTCCATTGTGTCCCCTGCTGTCCCTGCTGCCCCTGTGCTCTGTAAAGCTGACAGCAATGACTTCCTAAACTTCTTCACAGACAAGATCAGGGATATTAAACACAATATCCCACCACCCTCTGGCCGTCTGACCCTAGCTGATCCCCCTCTGCAAACCTGGTCCTCTTTCGACCCTGTGACACTGGAGGACATCTCAGCACTTTTATCCAAAACGAAACCCTCCTCCAACTCTGCAGACATCCTCCCCCATAAGCTCCTTGTCGGTGTCTTTGACACTATTGGACCATGGGTCACAAAGTTTTTTAACCTGTCGCTCTCAACTGGTTTGTTTCCCAGCTCCTTCAAACAGGCCATCATAGAACCTAAACTAAAGAAAACCACACTGGACCCCACAGACTTCAAAAGCTACAGGCCCATTTCAAAGCTCCCCCTATTGGCCAAAATCCTTGAGAAAGCAGTGTCTAAACAACTGACAGCTTTTCTGGAGACACACCAGATCTATGACACTTTTCAGTCTGGGTTTAGACAACGCCACTCAACAGAAACCACTCTATTAAAAGTGTCTAGTGACATCCTGATGGCGGCTGACTCCGGGAAATCCACGGTCTTGGTCCTGCTAGATCTGTCCTCGGCCTTTGACACAGTGGACCATACCATAATGATTGAGAGACTGAGGGACCTGGTAGGGATGTCAGGTCCTGTGCTAGACTGGTTCTCCTCTTACCTGACCGGCATAAGCTTCACTGTGTCAATAAACAACTTCCAATCTGACTCAGCGGATCTACTGTGTGGTGTGCCCCAAGGCTCTGTCCTGGGACCAGTCCTATTCTTACTCTATGTCCTCCCACTTGGCCACATTATCCACAGTACAGTGATGTCTCCTATCATCTATTCGCGGATGACATCCAGATATACTGCTCCTTTAACTCCTCTGAGCCCCACAAACTGAGTTCCTTAATCAACTGCTTGTCAGAGCTGAAGCAGTGGCTAAATGAGAACAGCCTCCAGCTGAACTCCAGCAAAACTGAGACCCTCATCATTGCCCCGGATAGTGCAATCCCAGGGATCAAACATCACCTTGGAGACCTGAGTTCTTCGGTAAAGACCAAACTGAGGAATCTGGGTGTCATCTTTGACCAGGACATATCTTTAGAATTCTACTCCAAACATCTATGAGGATTAGCTTGACTGAAATCTAACAATAAACATTAGCTTAGCTCACTAGCGTAAATGACAAATTAAAAAACCAGTGAGAGACACAAAATATTCAGTAACATCTGTACATTTAACACAAACGTACCTTGTGCCTCTTCAGAAGGGCAGCTAATACTAAACAATGAACTGACTCTGTGTCGAACTTTCTTTGCCGTTCTTTTCTTTTTTTCTACTTCTGATGTTAAGATAAGAAGTTACTCTTCAAAATAAAAGTCCACTATGTCCAAACTAGAAGTTACCCTTTACGTAGCCAAAATAAAAACAATATGCCAAGACACAATTACAGAAGTGAATTTAGCAATTATACTTAGGGTTATTTACACAAACGTTAATGAATATTAACTAAACTGCAACAAAAAAAACCCTAATAAAAGTGACAGTAAGTTAAAATCTACAAAATGGCAGATCTACTTAAGACTCAAGAATCCCAGTTCCCACGTTTTCCATAGCACAGGGGTAACATATGGGATTATTTGAAGTGTTAGTGATTGAGTCACAGAGTTGTGAACCCCCATCTGTCCAGTGAAGGGAACACCTCCAGTATGCTAATCCATCAGGGACCCTCCACAGCTCCATGATTGCTTTTTAAATAAACCAGTTGTGTGATCATAGCTGTCATTACCTTCAGGTTTTCAGCTGCTGAGATGCCCACTAGGATGGTAAACTGGCCTCTAATTACCTGTCAACTCCAATAACAACATCACTGATGGTATGTCATAATCTGAACCGCCCTGAGCATACAATCAAACCATAATAGGAACAATAATCAGGAGAAAAATGCCTCGTGTAGTCGCCTCAATCAGGAAAGACTGGTTCGATCAGGAGTTTTCCGTCAGTTTCAGAGAGGTGATGTAGCAACAAGTTAACCACGTGACCACTTAAAGCACTTATTTCCTTCTGGTTGGAGTCCGTTTACTTCTATATGTGATTACTTATCAGCAGATAATTTAAGACTGGTCTATGGAGGACATATTTTGTGGATGCCCTGAGGAATTGCTGATGGTGGAAACTTTCCAAACAAGACGACTGAAGCCAAAGCAGGTTTTCCTTTGGAGTCAGAAGGCCCATGTCTTGCCTGGTTCCAATGTTTCCTCTGAGTTTAAGGAAGACCACATGTTACAGGTGAAGGTCTTCATCATTCAGGTCATGGTGGATCTTGGGTGTTGTGTGAAGTTAACAGGACTGGATAAAGTTACCTGAAGAGGCTTCAGTCCTTGTCTCTAAAGGCGTCTTCAGTTGGATGTTTCATATTCTGCAGGTTGGAAGAAGACGGTGGACAAAATAAAAAAGTGAAGTCTGAGGAGCAGCCAGTGATTTGTTCATTTAGCAAACCTCAGATAAAGCTCAGATAAAGAGTTACCACCATGCAGACCTGGTGGAAGAGTTGACAATTACTCAAACACAACAAGTAATCAACTAAAAAGCATTTGTAGGGTTACCAAGACCCAGAGGGACATCTGTGGGGCTGGATGGAGTAACATGTTACCTCATTGTAATGTGTTGTGCAATGTGCAACACCTTCTGTCGATAACGTACCTTAAAGATCATGAGTCTAGACACAGGATTCCAGTCTTTAGATGTTGTGATGTCATGGTGTAGGCGTCTCCAAAGGGACACTACTACCATTTTGTGCTGCTCCCTTTAGGGGTAGCCACAGCAAATCATCTGCTTCCATCGGACCATGTGTCCTGGATCTTCTTTCACACTAAGTACCTGAATGTCCTCCTTAGCTCAGTTTACACCAGCATCCTACTCGTCATTCGCACCGGTGGTGGTGGTCACTAACCCTGGCCTCGACACATCAGGTATGGAAGCCATGTTTGTGATTTGAACGGTTAGTTTGGCAGAAGTTTACGGCAGATACCCTTTCTGATGCAACCCTCTTCATTTATCTGGGCTTGGGAACAGCGCTAGAAACCAGAACTAGGACCAGGCCAAGGCCTAAAACTGGAACCAGTGGCTGGATGAAGGTCGACCAGAGTCTGATCTGTGTGAATGGAGTCATATGGGAGAAGTGGCTCAGTTCACTGAATGAACAAATATTTAGTGAAAACTATTGATTCCAGAACAATCAGGGGACGTCTGTGATGGTCTTTACCATCATATCCACAGACCAGTAGATTACACACCACCAGATAAGATTAAAAATGAACTGAATTACTGTTTTGTGAGATAAGCAACAGTTTGAGGCGTTTCTATTTACAGCTGCTCTACAGTCTGGACCAGTGTTTTTCAACCTTTGGGTCGTGACTCCACATATGGTCACCTGGAATTCAAACCTGAAATTTCTAGTAATTGATAAAAAAAAAAAAAAAACAACGAAAACAACTTACTTATAAAAAATATATGGTGAGTTGACAGAGGCAATCACAATGCATAACAGACAAACTGTGGTTGTGACACTGCAGCTCTGTGGTTCTGTTTATCTGTCACATGTTCATTGTGGTCAGTTTCAGATGCTGCAGCTCTTTCATAATTCATACTTTGAGTTCTTTTTTTTCAGTATTAATTGTCCTCCTTGTAAATCACAGCTGGACTGACTGTACATATCCTGACCAAGGAAAAT
This sequence comes from Sphaeramia orbicularis, assembly GCF_902148855.1. Taxonomy (NCBI): domain Eukaryota; kingdom Metazoa; phylum Chordata; class Actinopteri; order Kurtiformes; family Apogonidae; genus Sphaeramia; species Sphaeramia orbicularis. The sequence continues at coordinate 18,642 of NW_021941622.1, forward strand.
CCAATTCTCCCTTTGTGCAGTAATCTACACCTGGATTTACTGCCTCCGTCCTAATATATTTATATAGACTAAATGTCCTCTAAAATTAATGTTTATTTACAACATAGATAGATAGATAGATAGATAGATAGATAGATAGATAGATAGATAGATAGATAGATAGATAGATAGATAGATAGATAGATAGATAGATAGATCAAACTATTACATGATCAAAAACTAATTTTAGAAAAAAAAAAAAAGTCTCAGTTTTGAATGTCTGGGGTTGCCAGAAATTTGTGACCAAACTATGGTTCGTTATTTTTACATCTAGTTTTGCTGATGTAAAGAACAAATCAGATATAAACAAGGTCACCAAATGTATAACTTGCGCTCATCCATCAGGGATAAGAAATCCACTGCGCTGAACCAAAGACTAACTGTGGTAAACACTTGGAGAACATTCAGTACCGTCGGAGAGCTGATTCGTTTAGCTTACAGCAGGAGTGTCAAACTCATTTTAGTTCAGTTCCACATTCAGCTGATTTGATCTGCAGTGGGCCGAACCAGTAAAATAATAACATATAATATAGAAATAATGTCAACTCCAAACTTTTCTCTGTTTTAGAGCAAAAAAAGTAAATTTATGTTATGAAAACGTTTACATCTACAAACTATCCTTTCAAAAGATGTGAATAACATGAAAAAGTGAAAAAATAAGTGTAAATTTTAAGAATATTCTGCCTCAGTTTATCATTTACACATGTACATTATAACTTACAGATCACAGATGATCTACAAACACACAAAACATTTAATAACAGGCAGAATATTGTTAAAATTGAAAAAAAAAAAAAAACCTCTTAAGACATTTCAGGTTGTTCATCATTTGTTCAGGTTGTTCACATTTTTTTTGCGAAATTCTACTTTGTTTTAGAGTAAATACATGAAAATATTTACATTTACAAAGAGAAACATTTGGAGTTGTCATTATTTATATGTTATTATGATAGTATTTGACTGGTCCTGCCCACCTGAGATTGAATTGGTCTGAATGTGGAACCTGAACTAAAAGGACTGTTCATATCTTCAGTATAATTTATTGCATTTCACAGATTCATCCCAAGGGCCAGACTGGACCCTTTGGTGGGCTGGATTTGGCTCCCGGGCCGCATGTTTGACTACTGTGTTCTAAAACTTCACCTTATGATATGTAGATTGAGCTCTCCAAAGGTGAAAGTTCCTCTCAGAGACCTTTTGCATACTTCAGCCTTGGAAATGTGAAGGAGTATTTTCAAATCAGATTTCACAGCAGCTGATTCAGAGTGGACACTGGCGTCAGGCATGGTTTGTCCTGAACATGGAGATGAGACGTGGGTTAAAAGGCTCTCATTAGCGTCTAACCAACTGCTTAATAAACGCTTCACACTCATCAGGAGACGCTTCAGTTGGTGCCACAATCTCAGACTCATTTCCATATTCACAGCAGCAACGTGGAGGTCAGAGGTCAAGCTGGCGTTGAAGGTGACTTTGAGCAGTTTTTATGTTATAGATAGATAGATAGATAGATAGATAATAGATAGAAGATAGATAGATAGATAGATAGATAGATAGATAGATAGATAGATAGATAGATAGATATAGATAGATAGATAGATAGATAGATGCATTTTTCACTGTAAATCATGTCTTTTCCTATATTAATTTATTATATTTAATTTAGATGTTCATGAAAACTCAGAGTAAATTCAAAGGTTATTATATCAAAACAGAGAAACCTGAAGAAAAAGCCACTTTTTCAACAAAGATATCAATAACTGAACATAAACCAAAGGTGTCCATCCACTGTTCTTTATCAAATATGATGGGTTTTACTGGTGAATCAATGTTGTAGAAGATGACGGTGTTTCCACGGTAACTTCGGAGCCTCTGAACGTCCAAATGGGTCATAACTGATGACCATGAAAAGACGACAAACTGTATTTTACATCAATTATTTACATGTATTGATAGGATTAGTGGATCAACAGGTATTAAACAGTTTAGTTGGATAGAAGTCTTTGGTCACCGATGGAGGTTTGAGTAGATAGATAGATAGATAGATAGATAGATAGATAGATAGATAGATAGATAGATAGATAGATAGATAGATAGATAGATAGATAGATAGATAGATAGATAGATAGATAGATAGATAGATAGATAGATAGATAGATAGATTCAAAATATGCTCACCGCTCCACAGAAACAGTCATATCACATCAACAATAAATACATAAATGCAGAGTGTAAATAGCTAAAAGTCAGTTAGATTAAAAAGAAAGTAGAATTAAAAGACAAAATGCATTAAAAACAAAGCCCATTCTGGAAATATATGAAGTAGGAAGTGCAAATATTTGTGTTATAATGTACAACTCATTAAAAGTCATCAGAAAACTACATGTTCATGGTAGTAAATTAAACCTTCCTGCTGAGTTTTCCTCATACATCTACAGTACACATCTGTGGGGGCGTCTGGTTGGAACCACTAGGCATTACATCCTAAAAGCTGTTAACACCTTCTTCTTCTTCTTTTCTTTCTTCTCTTCTTTTTCTTTTTCTTCTTCTTCTTCCTCTTCTACTTCTTCTTCTTCCTCTTCTCTTCTTTTTTCTTCTTCTTCTCTTCTTTTTTTCTTCTTCTTCTTCTTCTTCTTCTTCTTCTTCTTCTTCTTCTTCTTCTCTCTTCTTCTTCTCTTCTTCTTCTTCTTCTTCTCTTCTCATGCAGATGTGTGCAGCTCAGAGTAAATCACCAAACCCTGACTCATAGGCTTTCATAAGGCGGCAGACGCCACATGCAGGTTTTAATTAGTTATGTCGATGCCGAGTGCACTTAGAGTCAGACAGGTGCCGAGCACCTGTCAGCTCCGGTGTGCGCAATAACACGATGTCCGTCCATCATTTCACTTTTATTTATGACTTCGTTGTTAGATTCTGCTGGAAGCGCCGAGGTGAGGAGGGGCAGCGATGTGCACGACCACGTGATATATGAACTAAAACTTAATGAAATTAGCTCTGGTTCTGGAGATGGTGTCATTCAGGTGTCTAGGAACCTGTAATCCACAATGTGTAGGAATAATGCACTATATAGACAAAGCAGTCAGAAATATGGAGGTTTTTATCTTAAATCAGCATGAACAGGACATCTTACAGCTGTAGACATGAGTGTCCCAATATTTATGTCCATATAGTTTATAATATAAACATTTCCTTAAAGTTTAATGGGAGATTTTTCTTCCTCATGAGATTTGAAGAAAGTAGATGGTTAAAAAAAAAAAAAGACAATTTCACAGGGAGCTACTGGTATTAGACAAACCAGAGGTGCTCACGGAGAGGGCATGAACAATAGAAACAAAGTCCAGGCACTCCCTTAGCTGGAAAAATTAGAAATTCTAAAAAGCCTTTATTTCATGAAGAGGGCGCATGCTGACACACATTAGTGTGTTTTTAATTCTAGCCCCAAAGAATTAATCTGCAGACCCTCATGAAATAAAGGCTTTTTACAATTTCAAATTTTCCAACCAAATGAGTGCCTGGATTTTTGTCTTTTTCTAAAGTAGATGGTTAGTTGTGGTAGAAAATTATTATTTACAGTCAGTGCATGAAAAATATTTTAGAAATTTAGAGGAAGAACACTTAAAGTCATAGTCAGGGATTTAAAAAAAAAACAATCAATGTTGAGAGAAATTCAGTCCAAACCATCTGAGGCATTTTAGAAGCAAACATAAGAATTTAAACCAAACTAACCAACGCAATGATATTTGTCCCATAATTTAAAACTATGACATTAGTCATTATGTTTGGTATCCCAGGCTCCTGTTAGAAAAGAAACACCTGAATTCAACATGTCCACAGACTTTTGTCCATATAGTGTATTTAGGACGAAGACGAAAGATTCCGAACACAGACTGATCTCATGAAATCGTGTTGTATATGATGCCAGTTTATCGTATTTGGCGTGCTATACGTATGCATTTTCATTCTTTCACATGTTATTTAACACCATTTGATGGCATGTCAATGCGCTAGCTGCTAATCGCTGACCCCTAACCCTAACCACTAATCACGCTAGCTGCTCATCGCGCTTATGGCATGTTATTTTATGCGGCGTAAATATACACGCTGAAAGCTTATAATGCATACATACTGCGCCACTTAAAAGTGATGTGTTATTGGTACGCAATTCATGATCACGTTGCCAAACAGGACAGTTAAACTGCTTTTGTTCGCATGTATCCCTGTAAGCCAGGGGTCTCAAACATGTGCCCTGCCAAAGGTTCCAATCCGGGCCCGTGGGATGAATTTGCAAAGTGCAAGAATTCCACAGTCAGGCTGTGGAACTCATTTTAGTTGCGGTTCCACATACAGACCAGTATGATCTACAGTCAAATAACAGCAGAATAACTGACAAAAAAGACGACTTCATATTTTCTTGGTTTGATGTGAAAAAAATATTAGATTATGTCCCTAAATAATGACAACTTCAAATTTTTCTTTGTTTTAGTGCAAAATATAACATTAAATTATGAAAATATTTACATTTACAAACTATCCTGTGGTCGACACGGTGGGCAGTGGTTAGCACTTGTGCCTCACAGCAAGAAGGTCCTGGGTTCGATTCCAACACCAGTCGACAGGGGGTGGGTGGGTCCTTTCTGTGTGGAGTTTGCATGTTGTCCCCGTGTCTGCGTGGGTTCTCTCCAGGTACTCTGGCTCCTCCCACCATCCAACACATGCACTGATAGGTTAATTGGTTCATCTAAATTGCCCATAGGTGAATGTGACAGTGATTGTTTGTCTCTATATGTTCAGCAGTGAGTGAACTGGAGACTTGTCCAGGTGAACCCGCCTTCACCCCCATGTAGCTGGATAGGCTCCAAGTGACCCCCGTGACCCTAGTGAGGATAAGCGGGTTCAGAAACGAATGAATGAACTATCCTGTAACAATAAATGTGAAAAACCTGAACTAATATGAACAACCTGAAATGTCAAAGGAAATTAAGCACGATTTGAACTCTTTTGCCTATTCCTCAGTGTTTAGTGTCTTTAGATGATCCAGATGATATAGTTAGGCATAATATCGTTAAAATTGCACTTATTTTTCTTAAGAAATTTCCACTTTTTCAGGTTATTCACATCTTTTTGTTTGGATAGTTTATAAAAGTAAGTATTTTCAGAACTGAATGGGGTTTTTTGCACTAAAACACAGACAGACAAAAATGTGGAGTTGTCATTATTTCTAGTTTTTCTGTTATTCTTTTCCTGGTCCGGCCCACTGCAGATCAAATCAGACTGAATGTGGAACCTGCCTAGTTCTATTGTTTTTAGTGTCACGTCCTTCCTCCATCAGTTCTAAAGTCAGAGCAGGGTGATTAATTATGTTTCTGTTATTTTGTGGTTGTCAGTGGCTGGTCTCTGGGCCGTTGTCGGGTCTTTAGCCGTTCACACCGCTTGTGTGTGTGTTGTGTGTGTGTGTGTGTGTGTGTGTGTGCGTTCACTCAGTGCAGTAGCTGATGGGTTGGAAGGTTAACCTCTCTGTCGCTCTGAAGCCTTTTTTCTCTGACATGGAGATGCATTAAACACAGGCACCAATTTCCGTCTGATGATGAGAGTCCTAATCGCATCTTGTCCTCTGGTTGTTGTTGTTTCTCACTGAGGCCATCGCGGTTCACTGACGGCTGTGACAATAATTACCTGAAGTGTAAATCAGTTTGTTGAGCCTTTTGTGACCTCTGTCAGTAAAGTAACTGCATCACTATCTGTATGAGCTCAACACTCAGCCCCGCTGATATAAGGGCACAAGTACACTATATGGACAAAAGTATGTGGACACGTTGAATTCAGGTGTTTCTTTTCTAACAGGGGTCTGGGACACCAAACATGAAGACTAATGTCAGAATATTGTTTTATTATGGGATAAATATCATTGCATCGGTTAGTTTGGTTTAAATTGTTATCTTTGTTTTCAAAATGCCTCTGAGATGGTTTGGACTGAATTTCTCTCAACATGTTTTTTTTTTTTTTTTTTTTATCTATGACTCTAATTTTAAATGTTCTTCCTCTAAATTTCTAAGATATTTTTCATTCTCAGCCTGTAAATAATAATTTCTTCCACAACTAACCATCTACTTTCATCACATCTGACTGAGGAAGAAAAATCTAACATTAGAGTTTAAGGAAATATTGATGTTTTTATCTTAAATCCTCATGAACAGGACATCTGACAGCTGTAGACATGATGTGTCCACATATTTATGTCCCATAGTTTAGAAAAACATTGATATTTCCTTAAAGTTGACAAGTTGTTGCAATGGAGCATACACGATATGGACAAAATGTGGACACGTTGAAGTCAGGTGTTTTATTTCATAACAGGGGTCTGGAATATAAAAACAATAATGACTAATGTCAGAATATAGTTTTATTGGTTTGTTTGGTTTAAATTGATATCTTTGCTTCTAAATGCCTCAGAGATGGCTTTAACTTAATTTCTCTCAACATTGATTTTTAAATTTTTTTTATCCATGACTCTAATTTTTAATGTTCTACCTCTAAATTTCTGAGATATTTTTCATTCTCTGACTGTAAATGATAATTTTCCTCCACAACTAACCATCTACTTTCATCACATCTCACTGAGGAAGAAAATCTAACATTAAACTTGAAGGAATATTGATGTTTATAAACTATATGGACATAATATGTGGACACATCATGTCTACAGCTGTCAGATGTCCTGTTCATGTGGATTTGAGATAAAAACATCAATATTTCTTTAAACTCTACTGTTAGATTTTTCTTCCTCAGTCAGATGTGATGAAAGTAGATGGTTAGTTGTGGTAGAAAATGATTATTTACAGTCAGCAGGAAAAAATATTTAAGAAATTTAGAGGAAGAACATTTAAAATCATAGTCGTGGATAAAAAAAAATTAAAAATCAATGTTGAGAGAAATTTAGTTAACCATCTCTGAGGCATTTTAGAAGCAAAGATAACAATGTAAACCAAACGAACCAATAAAACTATATTCTGACATAAGTCTTTATTGTTTTTGTATTCCAGACCCCTGTTATGAAAGAAACACCTGAATTCAACGTGTCCACATACTTTTGTCCATATCGTGTATGCTCCATTGCAACGACTTGTCAGATGGTCTGGTATCTTTAGAAACCACCCACCCCACCGGGGGGGGGTCCTGTTTGATCATTTCGGTCACAGCAGGACATCACAGCCCTTTAGCATCGGTTGGTTGGACTTCTCGGTTTCCATGTGAGTCCAGCACAGTGAACATTCTCCATGAGACTGAACATGTGCTTCAGTGTCTCCACACTGGAACCACATCATCCTACTGGGATGACTCCAACTCAGTGTTTTTATGTCACCGGCTGACTGACCATGAGCTGTTGTGAAGCTGCTGTGTCCCATCGTCTTCATTTGCAGTTTCTTCAAACATCTTCTCTGGTCACTTCTGTAAAACCCTGGGAGGTAACTCTGTTGTGATACTGGGCTCCACAGATAAAACTGAACTGAACTGAACTGAACTGAAGTGGTCGGACGCATTTAAAGTCTTATAGTGATTTTCCTTGGGACAATTTCTACAAAGTTTGGTCACAGTTTTGAGAAATGTTGATTTTTGACAAATTTCTGAAATATCTCAATGTGTTACCATGACCTGTGCAATATACACACCACTTTTAATAGGCGTGTTATCTGTACACATTATGAGCTTTTCGTGTGTGTGTTCACGCCATTATTAACCCCCTGTCCAACTTGAATTGATGTGTCAAATACCACACACTGAGGGTAAAGGTCATGTGAACTGGAGATCTAGGGAAAACCGACATGTGATCAAATGGCATTGAATAACATGAAAGGTCAAAAACATGTCGGTACAGCCCCCCAAATCCCATCAGAACTGAGGTGGCATACAACACAGTTTATTTAGATCAGTCTGAATATTAAAATAATCCTCTCCTTCTAATGGTCCATTTTTAGATGGTTTATAACACATAAACGGTTACAGTTATCAAATACACTGAACAAAACATAAACGCACCACTTTTGTTTTGTTCCCATTTTTCATGAGCTGAACTCAAAGATCTAAAACTTTTTCTATGTACACAAAAGGCCTATTTCTCTCAAATATGTTCATAAATTTGTCTAAATCTGTGTTAGTGAAACTTCTCCTTTGTCCTTTGCTGAGATAATCCATCCACCTCACAGGTGTGGCAGATCAATGCTGATTAGACAGCAGGATTATTGCACAGGTGTGACTTAGGCTGGCCACAATAAAAGGCCACTCTAAAATGTGCACTTTTACTGTATTGGGTGGTCCAGGGGGTCAGATAAAACCAGTCAGTATTTGGTGTGACCACCATTTTCCTCACACAGTCTTCTTCATGAATTCTCTGAAACAGCTTTGGAGATGGTTTATGGTAGAGAAATGAACATTCAATTCACAGGCAGAAGCTCTGGTGGAGATTCCTGAAGTCAGCATGACCAGTGCATATTCCCTCAAAACTTGTGACATCTGTGGTATTGTGCTGTGTGATAAAACTGCATATTTTGGAGTGGCCTTTTATTGTGGCCAGCCTAAGGCACACCTGTGCAAAAATCATGCTGTCTAATCAGCATCTTGATATGCCACACCTGTGAGGTGGATGGATTATCTCAGCAAAGAAGAATGCTCACTAACACAAATTAGACAGATTTGTGAACAATATTTGAGAGAAATAAACCTTGTGTGTACACAGAAAAAGTTTTAGATCTTTGAGTTCAGCTCATGAAAATGGGAGCAAAAACAAAAGTGGTGCGTTTATATTTTGTTCAGTGTAGTTACTGTTGA
>NW_021941622.1:32500-160000 GCF_902148855.1 Sphaeramia orbicularis
TCATGTCGCTCTGGACGTATGGATCATCACCGTCTTCAGCTGCTTCTTTTTCATCATCACCTGCTTCAGGTGTAGATTATCGTCCTCTATCCCTCTGCTATCCCAACCATAGAAGTCCTCTAACCACCAACAGCACATAATCTGCACAGTGGAGTAGTAATGACAGTGTTTTTCATCCATTTGATTGAATATTTAGATATTTTTATGTATTTCATCCACTTGAGGCATAACAAAAATACCAAATACTCAATAACTGTCATGTCTTTAACCCTTAACCCTGTAAAACCTGATCCATCAAATACTAGCCACAAAATTCTAATTTTTGGGAACTGAGATGTTTATCAGACCTTTCAACAAATCCAAGCAAAACATTTTCCATATCATTTCGTTTATGATATATGTTTGTATCACATTTGATACATTGGGTTTTTATAAAATACCTTATATACCTGCAGTACCAAATCTCAAGTACACATTTTAACACAATTTAACTGGACTATAAAGAACCATTTATTAAGTACTATATTGTTTCAGTACATGAAGTGCTTTTTTTTTTTTTTTTTTAAATAAATAACAATTTAAATGTTCTCTTAAGGTCTTTTTTGAAAATTACCAAAGATCTTCCTGCAAAAAGTGTACATATGATTTACCGATAGTGGCCATATTAAAAAGCACAAAAAAAAAAAAAAAAGCCTTTCCACGGGTGTAGGGATGATAATCCACCAGGGGCAGAAACACGTATCAGGTATCCTCCTGAGACCCAGTAAGTAAACATTTTCACCATTTTACATTAAATAATTGCCTTAATTGGAAACAGCATGATGCATTATTTTTTCAGATACATTTTAATTTTTTTTTATATAATGTCCTTTTCAGGGGACATTTTTAATTTTTTTTATTTTAAAGTAAAGCTGTGAAACTCTTGTCTGCTACAGAGGACAAAAATGCATTGCTGGGTCTCAGAAGGATATAAGGACTGTATTGATCTTGTTGATAAGATGAAGGTCTCAGAACCTGGCGTAGCAAATATGATACAGATGGTTTTATAGGGTTAAAGCTTCTCCTTCATGTTCCTCTACAGCAGGGCTCTCAAACTCATTTTCTTTCAGGTTCCCATTCAGTCCAATTTCATCTCCAATGGGCCGAACCTGTAAAATAATAGCATAATAACCTATATAATGACAACTACAAATTTTTGCCTTTGTTAATGAAAAAAAAAACAAAACATTAAATTATGAAAATACTTTCTTTATAAACTATTCAAACAAAAAAGATATAAATAACCTGAAAAAAACTGAAATTTCTTCAGAAAAATAAGTGCAATTTTAACAATTTCGGCCGGAACTTATCATTTAACATATGTATTATGGATTGGATCTACAAAGACACTAAACACTGAGGAACAGGCAGAAGATTGCTAAAATTGTGCTTAATTTTCTTTAGACATTTCAGGTTGTTCATATTTGTTCAGGTTATTCACATTGTATTGTTACAGGATAGTTTGTAAATGTAAATATTTTCATAATTGAATGTTATTTTTGCCCTAAAACAAGACAAAAAATTTGAAGTTGTCATTATTGTAGGCAAATGTTTTTTTTTTGTTTGTTTGGGTTTTTTTTTTCACATCAAACCAAGAAGAAAATCTGGATCATTATTTGTTGTAGGTTATTATGCTTTTATTTTCCTTGAGATCATATTGGTCTGCATGTGGAACCTGAACTAAATGCTCTAAACAGCCTTGACTGTGGAATTTTGCACTTTGTAGATTCATCCAGGGGCCGATTGGAACCTGTGGTGGGCCACATTTGGCCCCTGGGCCGCATGTTTGAGACCCCCTGTTCTACAATAAGAACTTCTCCATCAAAACTGACATTTCATCTGATTATTTCGTCATTAAAAGCACATTAAGGCTCAATAAACTAATTGATGTCAGAGTGACAATAACTATTCATGCGTGGTCTTTGTGTTTGTTGCAGACGCTCCTGAATCCTTGTGCGACAGGTCGTCTGGGCGGACCGCCTCCCCCTGAGCTACAATTGGGGCTCTGATAACAGATCTTTTTAATATTACTCTCTTCTTCAATATCAGCGGATTGTGAGGGTGCCAGGCAGGGATATTGAGGGAGCTAAGAGTTTCTCCCTTTCGGCTTGGCCCTGCATCAAAACTTATTAGACAGATAAATGAGCGCTGGACTTGCGTCGGCGCTGGCCTCTTTCTGTCCCCGTGTGTCATTTATTCGTCGTTGAATACCGGCTCAATCAGATAGCGGTGGGCTTTCACGGCCGCCACCATCTTCTGCATCTGTTGACCCGTGATGGCACAGCTGCGACTAATGTGGCACCGCAACACACGATTCTCTTACACTTTGAAACTGCTTTTTGTTCACGTTCTTCTGTTTCTCTCTGATTAAAGCTCTGATCTGAAGGTCACGCTGCGTACAGGGGATACTCTTTTTGGTGGTTGTTTCCTTATTCATCAAAGTTAAGAAACTAACCTGTGCGAGCCTTTAACACAAGAGTATGTTTGGACTGCTGATGTGATATGAGGCTGAATTTGCATTTTGTTATGCCTCTGCATCGTGGATCCCTGAGGTTGGAAGCATTGTTTTTTAACCACATAAAGACCCAGTGCCACTTTTGTGACTGCTCCCAAATGAATTTTCCTTTAGATTTAACCTTTCTCAAGGGATTTAGCATCATTTTATATCATATTATCCTCTGATTTTTCCTTTTTTTCAGTGAACTTCAGTATTTCCTATATTTAATTCACTTATCATGTAGATCACAGGTGTCAAACGTGTGGCCCAGGGGCCAAATCTGGCCCGCCAAAAAGGTTCAGTCCGGCCCCTGGGGATGAATTTGTGGAAATTGCAAAAATTACACTAAGATATTAACAATCCTTTTAGTTCAGGTTCCACATTCATGACCAATTCATCTCAAGGGGACAGAATCAGTTAATACTATCATAATAACAGAGAAATAATGACAACTCCAGATTTTTCTGTTTGTAAATGTAAATATTTTCATGTATTTACACTAAAAGTATAATTTCGCAAAAAAATGGGATAACCAGAAATGTCTTAAGAGTAGTTGTTTTGTTTTCAGTTTAACAATACTCTGCCTGTTATTAAATGTTTTAAATTCAATGTTATTTCATTTATTTCATTTGTTTGTTTTATTTTGAGCATTTACAGAATACATGCAAATTCAAAATTCCAAAATCATTCATCTACACTCGAAAAGGAGTGGAAAGAAGAAAAACTTATTTTATCCCATCCCCATTCTCATCATCAAATAACATAACTAAACATTTTAAATACTCACTCCTGTTATTATATCAGAAACAGAGAAAACTGAAGAACAACAGACTTTTGCAGGAAATCTCTCATTAACTGAACATAAACCCAGTGTGTCCATCTGCTGTCATTGATCCAACTCCATGGGTTTTACTGGTGGATCAGTGAGTCTGTGTACATCCACACCAGTACTCCCATCATTATCTGATTACTGGAGTTATCAGATTAGTAAAAAAAAAGTAAAATTACATGAAAATGTTACATTACCAAACTATACTTTTTCAAAAAACATGAATAATATGAACAAACAGGAATGTCTTAAGAAAAGTAAATGCAATTTTACCAATATTCTGCCCTTTACTAAATGTTTATGTGATTGTAATGCACATGTGTAAATGATAACTGATAAACTGAGGCAGAATATCGTTAAAATTGCATTTGTTTTTCTTAAGACAATTCAAGTTGTTCATGTTATTTCGATTTTTAAGGAAACTTTGTAGATGTAAACCTGATCATATATAATTGTACTTTTTTCACTGTTTATTTTACAGTCATATTGGGCTGAATGTGGAACTGAACTAAAATGAGTTGGACACCCCTGGTCTAAGCCTTCATGCTGTTGAACATAGGTTTTCCTTCGGTGCATGATGGGTAGTTGATATGTTATGGAGCGATTCAACATGTCCGTTCAGTCATCATAGTCCTCACAAAGAAAGTCCATTAAAAAAAAAAAAAAACTCATCCTTGACCAGTTTCCTGTAACCATGGCGATAGGAAGCGCTCTCCAATCACGCCTCTGTGTGTGTTGGGGAAATGCACCGTTTCCTGCTGTTTTCACCGCCTTCCTCCTGCCGTCCTCATCAGTACTCGTCCTGGAAAGTTACTGAGAACTTCTGCACTTTTCAGCCTCTTGGTTTCGTGGAATCACTGGTGATTTTTCCTGTAAACACAGCGTCACATGTGAAGAAAGTAAGTCCAACCTTAAAAACATCCAGCAAACGACAAGCAGCAGTTTGAGGATACGTTGTTTATTGTTTTACTTTTTAACTTATTTTATTTGTCTGTGTTCTAAATAGATGACAGAATGTTTAACCTTCAGGTATGTGGCTGAGCGTATGCACACTGTGCACTTCATGTTGTAAAAGGTTTTATTATTTTTCACAGACTGTGTTATGTTAGAATTCAAAAGTTGTTCATTTTTGCATAATTGTTAAAATTCTGATCCATCCATTAAAATCATCCCATAATAAACAGTGTTAAATTCCTACACTAACACCTTCCACCAAGTGAGTACAAAAACACACTGACACATTTTAGCTTTTAACATTTGACCTAGAACCAAAAATAATGTATATGAACTAATGTTGGGGTTAATCATTGACATAGAACAGAATGAGCAAATTGAAAATAACATTACATTTTTATGTAGAATATCAGAAAAAAAGTTTTTTGTGTGTGTTTTTGCATCAAAAATATGGTTTGTTTACATTAAAAACATGGCATTTAATGGGTTAAAAATATGACAGTGATTCAGTATTTGGTGTTTTTGTTTATGGCTCAAGTTGATGAAATATAAAAAATTTAGTTAAATATTTCCCAAAAATATTTTGAAATTACTACGGCATTGTGCAGATTATGCGCTTTCATTGGTTAGAACACAGGTATCAAACCTGTGGCCCGGGGGCCAAAACCAGCCCCCAAAGGTTCCAATCTGGCCTGTGGGATGAATTTGCAAAGTGCAAGTTTGGGCATCAAACTCAAAAATATCATAATACCTATAATAATGACAACATTTTTTTCTCTTTGATTTAGTGCAAAAAACATTAAATTCTGAAAATGTTTACATTAACAAACTATCCTTTAACAATAACATGTGAATAACTTGAGCAAAATGAAAAATGAAGAAAATTAAGTTCAATTTTAACCATTTTTTGCCCGTTCCTAAATGTTTTTGCATATGTATAAATGATAAGTCGAGGCCTAATATTGATTAATTGTACTTATATTTCTTAACAAATTTAGTTTTTTTCAAGTTATTCACATCCTTTTTGTTTGGATAGTTTGTAAATATAAATATTGGCATAATTGAACATTATTTTTTGCACTAAAATAATTTGGAGTTGTCATTATTTATCGTTATCATGCTATTATTTTTCTGGTCCGGCCCCTTCAGATTAAATTGGGCTGAATGTGGCCCCCGAAGAAAATGAGTTTGACACCCCTGGGTTAGAAGGACCTCTATGCAGTTATGGGATACTGCCAGAAAGTAGGGCTGAAAGGATGAAAAAGAAAGGCATAGTTGAAATAAATATAAGTGAAAATAAGAATGTGATACTAGTCCTAGACAGTAAACTCTGATATGAACAGAACTGAATAAATCTTTTTTTTTCACTGTTTTTGGAACATTTTAAATCAGTTATCAGCTCTGTTTCTGTTCTAAGTGCAGATGAAAGACTGTATAAACTATCACAAAATGATACTGAAAAACTGACAGTGTAGAAAACTACAAAGAAATACTGAAATATACAACACCAAATCTGTCAGAAAGAGGAAATATAAACAACATATAAGGATGTAAACAAAGTCAAATAGAAACAACAAAAACAAATGTGTTGATGTTGTAATATTTTGTCGTTGCAGATCATCAGGGATTTGAGGCCGTCCGAAAGCGGCTCCTTGTCAACATGTGGGACTAGTTTACATCAGACCACGCCCACAAGACTCCTCAGACCACGCCCCCAGACTCCTCAGACCACACCTGCGTGATGCCGGCCCCTCATCAGGTCACCAGTAGCTCCGCCCTTCAGATTCCGCCCAGCCAGCTGGCTCCGCCCTGCTGGACACCATCAGGCCCGTCCGGGTCCACGCCATCATCAACCCGAAGAGAGGGACAGAGGGTTCGTACCACCCGCAGACGCCGCCCCCGGCCCCCCAGGCCCTGCGGCTCCACTGGGGCTGCTGGGAAAGTGTGCTGGGGCCTGGATGGGAGGGTGGTGGTGGTGCTGGTGACGGTGGCCGGAGCGTGATCCTCCTGCTGCTCTACAGACTGTTACAGCTGAGACACAGGGTGAGGACGCAAGGCAAAGGTTCCACTGGAATGGACAAGGGACACACTACCCCTGGGGGTCAAACATACGGCCCACGGGCCAAAACCGGCCACAGGGTCCCGATCCACCTAGAGCAGGGGGTCAAACTCATTTTAGTTCAGTCCACATACAGCCTGTTATGATCTAAAGTGGGCCGGACCAGTAAAATAATATAAACTAGAAAGCACTCGGAGAGCGCAGACCTCCGCCAAGGCTGATCAGTGGCCCCCCCCCCGTGGGCCCCCCCACCCCCGATCACCACCAAAATTTAATCATTTCTTCCTTATCCCATTTCCAACAAACCCTGAAAATTTCATCCAAATCTGTCCATAACTTTTTGAGTTACGTTGCACACTAACGGACAGACAAACAAACAAACAAACAGACAAACAAACAAACAAACCCTGGCAAAACATAACCTCCTTGGCGGAGGTAACAAGAAAAGCACCCGGAGAGCGCAGACCTCCGCCAAGACAGATCTTGCCCCCCCCCATCACCACCAAAATTTTATCATTTTTTCCTTGTGCCAGTATCAACATTTCCTGAAAATTTCATGAAAATCCGTCCATAACTTTTTAAGTTATCTTGCTAACAAACAAACACACAAACACACACGCAAACAGACAAAGCAAAGTGATCACAATACCTCCTGGCGGAGGTAATAATAGGATAATAATAAATTTTGAGTGAAAAAATTTAAATTCCGTAAGGAGAATGTTTACATCTACAAATTGTACTTGAACATAACATGAACAAATATGAACAACCTGAAAATTCTTTAGTAAAATAAGTGTAATGTTAACAATATTACGCCTTAGTTTATCATTTATACATGTGCATCACAACTTAGAGACACACACAGTGGATCTATAAATACACCCAAACATTAAATAACAGGGAGAATATTATTAAAATTTCACATACTTCTCTAAAGACATTTAGATATTCACATTTTTTGTGAAAGGCTAGTCTGTAAATGTAAATATTCTTATGTTATGTAGTTTTTTACGCAAACAAAGAGAAAAATTTACAGTTTTCATTATTCATAGGGTTATAATGATAGTATTTTACTGGTCTGATCATTTTTAGATTGAATTGACCTAAATGATTGAACATCCTTGATTGTTGATATCTTCGGTGTAATTTTTGCATCTCACAAATTCATCCCAAGGGTCGGACTGGACCATTTGGTGGACCAGATTTGGTCCCAGGGCCACATGTTGGACACCTGTGACCTAGAGGGATGAATTTATGAAATGCATTTATTAGGGTTTCAAAATCATTTTATTTTCACTGCAGTTAAACTCCAAATTTTCACTTTGTTTTAGTTTAACAAAACTAAAATTACATGAAAATATTCACATTCATAAACTACCAGTTCACAAAAAAGGGAATAACATGAACAACCGTGTACAACCTGAAAGAAGTTGAAGAAGTTCAGTTGCAAAATCAGTGTAATTTAACCAATATTCTGCCTCATTTCCACATGTTCATTATAACGTATGGAACACAGTGGATCTACAAACCACAAAACATTTAATAACAGGCAGAATATTGGAACAATTCCACTGATTTTTCTTCAGACATTTCAGGTTGTTGTGAAAAAGTTTGTAAATGTAAACATTTTCAAGTACTTTTACTTTATTACACTAAAAGAGAAAATTTGTAGTTGTTATTATTTACTGGTTATTTGATTAGTATTTTAATGTTTAATTTTCTGATCCACTTGATCAAAATGTGGAGCCTGAACTAAAATGACTTTTACATCATTGATTATAACATCTTCAGTGGGATTTTTGCATGTCATAAATTCATCCCTCAGACCGGATTGGACCCTTTGGTGGGGGGGGCCCATATGATTTACACCCCAGGCATAAACATTATCGTTGGGTTTTTTTTAATCCAGTGGTGGAAAAAGGTTTGGTTCCCCCATGCCCCTGTGCGTTCTTATTCAGAATCAGTCTTCAGTCATTGAACTGTGCCCAGTATTGGTCCGTTCTCCAAACCCACAGGCTCCTTCTGCACATGCTCAGTTCCATCAAGGGCAAAACTGGATGTTTCAGCAGTAATGAAACACATCCAGGACCAGACATGTGGAACTGTCAACAGTTTAGCTGTTTTAGAAACACTTTGTATTTATATTCAGAGGAACATTTAGTGTCGTTTTTAGTCCGAGTGTCTGAAGGGTCCGATGGGTCTGAAGGGTCTGAAGGTCCGATGGGTCTGAAGGGTCTGAAGGGTCCGATGAGTCTGAAGGGTCCGATGGTCTGAAGGGTCCGATGGGTCCGATGGGTCTGAAGGGTCTGAAGGGTCCGATGAGTCTGAAGGGTCCGATGGGTCTGAAGGGTCCGATGGTCCGATGGGTCTGAAGGGTCCGATGAGTCTGAAGGGTCCGATGGGTCTGAAGGGTCTGAAGGGTCCGATGGGTCTGAAGGGTCTGAAGGGTCCGATGGTCTGAAGGGTCTGAAGGGTCCGATGAGTCTGAAGGGTCCGATGGGTCTGATGGGTCTGATGGGTCTGATGGGTCTGGTGGGTCTGATGGGTCTGATGGGTCCGATGGTCTGAAGGGTCTGAAGGGTCCGATGAGTCTGAAGGGTCCGATGGGTCTGATGGGTCCGATGGGTCTGAAGGGTCTGAAGGGTCCGATGAGTCTGAAGGGTCCGATGGGTCGAGATGGTGATGGGTCCGATGGTCTGAAGGTCATGGGTCTGATGGGTCCGATGGTCTGAAGGGTCCGATGGTCCGATGGGTCTGATGGTCTGAAGGGTCCGATGAGTCTGAAGGGTCCGATGGTCTGAGGGTCTGAAGGGTCCGATGGGTCTGAAGGGTCCGATGGGTCTGATGGGTCTGATGGGTCTGATGGGTTTGATGGGTCTGAAGGGTCCGATGGGTCTGAAGGGTCCGATGGGTCTGAAGGGTCTGAAGGGTCCGATGGGTCTGAAGGTCTGATGGGTCTGAAGGTCCGATGGGTCTGAAGGGTCTGAAGGGTCCGATGGGTCCGATGGTCTGATGGGTCTGAAGGGTCCGATGAGTCTGAAGGGTCGATGGGTCTGAAGGGTCCGATGGGTCTGAAGGGTCCGATGGGTCTGATGGTCTGATGGTCCATGGGTCTGAAGGGTCTGAAGGGTCCGATGATCTGAAGGTCCGATGGGTCTGATGGGTCCGATGGGTCTGAAGGGTCTGAAGGGTCCGATGAGTCTGAAGGGTCCGATGGGTCCGATGAGTCTGAAGGGTCCGATGGGTCTGATGGGTCCGATGGGTCTGAAGGGTCCAGGGTCCGATGGGTCTGATGGGTCTGAAGGGTCCGATGAGTCTGAAGGGTCCGATGGTCTGAAGGGTCTGAAGGGTCCGATGGGTCTGAAGGGTCCGATGGGTCTGATGGGTCTGAAGGGTCCGATGGGTCTGAATGGGTCCCCTGATGGGTCGGATGGGGGTTTGAGGTGATGGACTGGGATCAGCTGTTGTCTGTCTGCAATTTTTCAAGAATGTTCTTCTCTGAAACGGTCAGTCAGAATGACTAATATTTGTTGTGGAACCTCTTTGGGTAAGGTCTGCCAAGTTGTTCAAAGAATTGAGAAATATTCTTTGGAATATTTTATGATTTTTATAGTTTTTTTAAGATAGCCCATTGGTTTTATAATGTGACACATTTCAAAAGTGCTATAACTTCTAAACAGTTGAAGATATAATATAATTACTATTTGCAATAGATAGGAAGTCACATATGGGCTTTCATTTGGTGCCATGACCTTTGACCTTGAGTGACCTTGTAAAGTCAAAACCAGACCATAGATTTTGGTTATCCAGCTAAAGTTTTTCTAAATTCCAAAGTCTGACTTCAACATTAACAGCATGAGCAACATGATGGAATATACTAGTGGTCACCACCTGACTGATGACACGACCTTGACCTCAGATGATCTTCAAAGGTCAAACTAATGTCAGTTAATGTCCTTAAATATGTGTTGGACAACAGGAGCCTTGGTTTTATTTTGGCTGAAACAGTATTAAAAGCATAATTCTATGATTAAAATGCAGAAGGATCCTGAAGCGTGTCAGTTTTCACTTCAGCTGAATATGCTCATTTCTGACACAGCGTTGGAAATCGGACTGAACTGCTGTTGACCTTTGACCTCTGCTCTGTGTTCGGAGGCTTCGGTTGGCGAGGGCGAGACACGCTCTGGAGTACTACGGCTTCTACCACAGCGCCACCTACAGGCTCCGACACCCCACCCTATCTGACGACCTGCCCACCAAGAACGGGGCCATCCCTGACATGCCCCCCCGCTCCAAACTGTAACCTCTGTACACCTTGTGGTGGTCACCCCCTGCCCCTGCCCCTGCCCTGCCCCCGCCACCCCCCATCCCCAGTCCTCCCTCCTCCACCGCTGCCTCCGCCTCCATCTCACCCCCCCACCCCGCCCATCCTGCCCGTCACCCTGTCCCTCCCCCTCCCTCTGCCGATGATCCACACCACCCCGCCCAGCCCCCACCTGTCGTGGGGCGCCTGCTCCGATGCCGACGTCTACTCCCGATCGGAGCCTTCAGACCCTCCAGACTCTCCAGCCTGTCCGGCCAATCAAAGGTCATCCTGTTTGAACACTCATCCTCTGACCTCTGACCTGGGCACAGACTAACACCTGCCCTGCTGGGAATGTAGCAGAACTGCGCAAAAGCTGCTACAAAGAGGGCGGAGTCACCAGAGTTTTTGGCAGGTTGTCGAGGCTTTCACATCGTTTGGGGTCAGGATACGAACTTGGCATTTGTCAATGTCAAGTTTCCAGAGTTTGGACTTGTGAACTGGTCTTGGTAAGATAAGGTAAGATAAAGTAAGGTAAGGTAAGATAAATAAGGTAAGATAAGATAAAATAAGGTAAGGTAAGATATTTGGGTGCACCTCCACCTCTATAACCTTTCATTCAGACATATATCAGGGTTCCCGCGGGGTCTTAAAAAGTCTTAAAAGTCTTGAATTTACAAATCTGCATTTAGTACCTTAACCTCCTAGGACCCAGCTATGGATTTTCTGTCCACATTTGTAGACAAGAGTTTCACAACTTTATACAAAAAAAGAAAAGAAGAGAAAACTGTCCACTACAAAGGACATTCCATAAAAATTTTAAAAACTCTCTGAAAAAACTGTTGCATCATGATGTTTCCAGTGTAGGCACTTATTTAATAAAAAACAAAAAAAGCTTGTACTTTACTGACATTTCCTGGGTCTTAGGAGGTTAAAAAGTCTTTAAAGTTATTATATTTGCTATGGTAGGTCTTAAGTTATGTCATTATCCATAAACTGCTGGCTGTGTTGTGTTTAAATGTGTCCAAGCTGCAAAGAAAGTAACATTAGTGGACTCAGTTCCACCTGTTCCAACTGACTTTGAGAACTTTAAGGGATGACTCATGCAAAAAGTCAACATGAGGAAGTGTAAATGTAATAATGTTTGGTTGGAGAAAAGATCATTGTGGACCTGGCTGACCTGAGTGGAGGGGAACGTGTTTGAAGTTCACTGCAGATTATGCAAGTAATCAATTCAACTCTGAATGATGGGAGTGACGACGTTGGAGTAAATGAATACGCTTTCCTAAAAAGTCTCAAATTTTGGCCAGAATGGTTGTTAAATGGACATTAAATTCTGTTCCAAGTGTCTTAAAAAGTCTTAAATTTAACTTGTAGAAACTTGATATAACATCCAACATGTGGCACACAACATTTAACACTAGGCACAATCAGTTTTTACAGCCGCTCAGTTAAAAAGTTCCATATTTCAGTTCATAAATTCAAAGTAAATAAATATTCTTGCACATCATAATGTCACTGTCTGGACTGTGAGTGCAGAGTTCATTGTGTTTAAACCGTTCAGTCGTTTTGTGGTTTGGATCTGATCTTCTGAGGGAGGAGTCAGTCCAGATGAGTCCTTATGATGCTGGATGTTTTCCTCTGACAGTCACTGGGATGCTTTCACTGGTTAAAGGGACCTGTGGGCGGGATGACGAAGGGTTTAACAGGACTGGAACTATTGTCTGATGCAGTCGTCTGTATCTTCTTCAGCTGCATCTGTGCCATTCCGTTCCGTTCTCAAACTCCTTAAATCTGTTAAAAACTGTAGTTTGTTCGTGTTCAGGATGATTCAGCTGGTCTTTGACCTGTACATGGCTGTGATTGGTCACCTGGCGTAAACTCCGCCTTTTTATGTTTGATTGACGTGGTTGGGTTGAATGTGTGGAAACAGAAATGATGGGTTTGCTGAACCTGTATTGTGATCCAAATAAATGTTGTCCTTTATTTGTAAAAAAAAAACTATGTTAAAAGACGATGATGCCTTCAGGTACATCAGGTTGATTTGACTTCTGTACTTGTCTGTCCCTGTGTCTCTGCAGTGTCTCATCTGTGTGGGCTTTAGTCCTTAGTTTTTCCACAGAACATCAGTGGTGTGTTTTCAGCCTGGTTTACAGCGGCTCACTTCATTGTTTCTCCCAGTTGGAGGCATTTCCTGACTCACTTTTCCATTGTCGGTTCCTCCCTGCTTCACAGCTCCCACTGTTTCCTTCAGCTCTGCTCTTAAGCCTAATTTCTTTACATATTAGTTATTCAGAATTTGAAAATGACGCCTTTTATTTAAGAAAATGTCCAAACCAAGGGAGTAGGTTTGATTTTTGACATTGGCGTGGACACAAAAGTGCTCCAAGGCAGCACTCCTGAAAATTGAGGTTTTTTTGCATTTGCAATCATAATTTCACATCATGTCGAGCTGATCAAACAAGTAAACAATCATAGTCAGAAAAAAAAATCAGTAATTAACATGTTTATAATGTATATGTGAATATCTAAAGACAAGTATAAGAATTTAATGCATTCTGCAAAGTTATTCTCATGATGAACATATGCAGCATTATTGAACCTCAGCTGGGAATTTACAGCCTCTACTCCTCTACCTCCTCTTCCTCCTCCTTCTTTTCCTCCTCTACCTCCTCTTCCTCCTCCTTCTCTTCCTCCTCCTTCTTCTCCTCCTCTACCTCCTTCTCTTCCTCCTCCTGTACCTCCTCCTTCTCTTCCTCCTTCTCCTCCTCTACCTTGTCCTTCTCCTCCTCCTCCTCTTCCTCCTCCTCCTCCTCCTCCTCTCTACTCTCTGTCTCCTGACATAAATATGTTAATTCATGTCATATGAACAGATTCTGGACACTCTGTTCATTCAGTTTGATGGTACAGTTACTGTCTGAGCAAAAAAGACTTTTACTTTCAATTATTACAGGTAATTTATTCCCAAAAAATATGGATAAAATCACATCTACAATCACATTTACAATCTGAGGTTTTATTTTGTTTTCCCCACAAATTTTCTTTATGTGTGTTTTTTTAACAGTTGCTTCCATAGAAATGCATTAAAATAATATGTAAAAAGTGTTTCTGCTTGGCATTAAATATTGTCTTTTATTTAATATTTGTGTTGTTGAGCCTCTGCAGTTCTAGACCCTTGAACTAACTGACACTGTGACTCCTACAGAAGTGTCTTCTGTCCAGTTTTCTTTGACATCATTTACATCCTAATTACCGAGCACACACACACAGGCGCGAATGCACGCAAACACACACATGTCCAAATGTTCATGTGAATGACTCCACTGATATTCAAATCTGTCTAACTGATGTGACTCAGAACAAATACAAACATACTGAAACTTACGTTAGCGCTCCAACTAGCAGGTTCCTTTTACAAGTAGATGGAGTGACAGCGGGGACGACCAATCACATGTACGTTAGCAAAACCAAAGAACCAATCGGAGAGCGATATTTACGTTAGAGATGGGACTTCTAGCAGAGACCGACTGTTAACCCTTTGTGTGCCAGAATCATTGACTGAACACAACAGACAGCGGTTGGACTGATAGTGAGTACACAGCAGTGGCTGGATATTGGTAGGACGGGTCCATACGCAATTCTACGCCCCTGATCCAAACTGGCCAAGTTGTAGGAACAACAAATGATAACTCGACTTGTAGTTGATCAATTGGAATCAGAAATGGCTGATATCAGAATCCGAATACTTCATTAATCCCACAGGGAAATTATTGGGTATATGCTGTATCCATCCATCCATCCATCCATCCATCCATCCATTCTCTTCCGCTTATCCGGGGCCGGGTCGCGGGGGTAACAGTCTAAGCAGGGATGCCCAGACTTCCCTCTCCCCAGACTCCTCCTCCAGCTCTTCCGGGGGGATCCCGAGGCGTTCCCAGGCCAGCCGAGAGACATAGTCTCTCCAGCGTGTCCTGGGTCTTCCCCGAGGTCTCCTCCCGGTGGGACATGCCCGGAACACCTCCCCAGGGAGGCGTCCAGGAGGCATCCGAAACAGATGCCCGAGCCACCTCAGCTGGCCCCTCTCGACGCGGAGGAGCAGCGGCTCTACTCCGAGCTCCTCCCTGGTGACTGAGCTCCTCACCCTATCCCTAAGGGTGCGCCCAGCCACCCGACGGAGGAAACTCATTTTAACCGCTTGTATCCGGGATCTTGTCCTTTCGGTCCTGACCCAAAGCTCATGACCATAGGTGAGGGTGGGAACGTAGATTGACCGGTAAATCGAGAGCTTCGCCTCTCGGCTCAGCTCCTTCTTTACCACAACCGACCGGTACAGCGACTGCATCACTGCAGACGCTGCACCGATCCGTCTGTCAATCTCACGCTCCATCCTTCCCTCACTCGTGAACAAGACCCCGAGGTACTTAAACTCCTCCACTTGGGGCAAAGACTCCCCACCGACCCAGAGAGGGCAAACCACCTTTTTCCGGTCGAGAACCATGGCCTCGGATTTGGAGGTGCTGATCCTTATCCCGCTCGCTTCACACTCGGCTGCAAACCGCCCCAGTGCACGCTGAAGGTCCAGGTTCGATGAGGCCAACAGGACAATGTCATCTGCAAAAAGCAGAGATGAAATCCTGTGGTCCCCAAACCGGACCCCCTCCGGCCCTTGGCTGCGCCTAGAAATTCTGTCCATAAAAATTATGAACAGAACCGGTGACAAAGGGCAGCCCTGCCGGAGTCCAACATGCACCTGGAACAGGTCTGACTTACTGCCGGCAATGCGAACCAGGCTCCTGCTTCGGTCATACAAGGACCGGACTGCCCTTAGCAAAGGGCCCCGGTCCCCATACTCCCGAAGCACCCCCCACAAGATACCACGAGGGACACGGTCGAACGCCTTCTCCAGATCCACAAAACACATGTGGACTGGTTGGGCGAACTCCCATGAACCCTCGAGCACCCGATGGAGAGTATAGAGCTGGTCCAGCGTTCCACGACCAGGACAAAAACCGCATTGTTCCTCCTGGATTCGAGGTTCGACTATCGGTCGGATCCTCCTCTCCAGTACCCTGGAATAGACTTTCCCCGGGAGGCTGAGGAGTGTGATCCCCCTATAGTTGGAGCACATCCTCCGGTCCCCTTTCTTAAAAAGGGGAACCACCACCCCAGTCTGCCAATCCAGAGGTACTGTCCCCGACCGCCACGGGATGTTACAGAGACGTGTCAACCAAGACAGTCCCTGCACATCCAGAGACTTAAGGTACTCAGGGCGAATCTCATCCACCCCCGGTGCCCTGCCACCGAGGAGCTTGCCAACCACCTCGGTGACTTCAGCTTGGGTGATGAACGACTCCACCTCTGAGACCTCAGCCTCTGCTTCTTCTATGGAAGACGTGGCAGTGGGATTGAGGAGATCCTCGAAGTATTCCTTCCACCGCCCGACAACATCCCCAGTTGAGGTCAGCAGCTCCCCACTTCCACTGTAAACAGTGTTGGTGGCGCACTGCTTTCCCCTCCTGAGGCGCCAGATGGTTTGCCAGAATTTCCTCGAGGCCGACCGATAGTCCTCCTCCATGGCCTCCCCAAACTCCACCCAGACCTGAGTTTTTGCCTCCACAACCGCCTGGGCTGCAGCACGCTTGGCCTTCCGGTACCCATCAGCTGCCTCGGGAGTCCCACGGGCCAACAAGGCCCAATAAGACTCCTTCTTCAGCTTGACGGCATCCCTTACTTCCGGGGTCCACCACCGGGTTCGGGGATTGCCGCCACAACAGGCACCGGAGACCTTGCAACCACAGCTCCGAGCAGCCGCTTCGACAATGGAGGTGGAGAACATGGTCCACTCGGACTCAATGTCCCCAGCCTTCCCCGGGATCTGGGAGAAGCTCCCCCGGAGGTGGGAGTTGAAGACCACACTGACATCGGGTTCTGCCAGACGTTCCCAACAGACCCTCACAACACGTTTGGGCCTGCCGAGTCGGTCCGGTTTCCTCCTTTGCCAGCGGATCCAACTCACCACCAGGTGGTGATCGGTTGACAGCTCTGCCCCTCTCTTCACCCGAGTGTCCAAAACACGCGGCCGGAGGTCTGATGATACGACAATGAAGTCGATCATCGACCTCCGGCCTAGGGTGTCCTGGTGCCAAGTGCACTTATGGACATCCCTGTGTTCGAACATGGTGTTTGTTATGGACAAACTGTGACTAGCACAGAAGTCCAGTAACAGAACACCACTCGGGTTCAGATCAGGGAGGCCGTTCCTCCCCATCACTCCCCTCCAGGTCTCACTGTCGTTGCCCACGTGGGCATTGAAGTCGCCCAGGAGAACAATGGAGTCCCCAGTCGGAGCACCATCCAGCACCCCTCCCAGAGACTCCAAGAAGGCCGGGTACTCTGCACTGCCGTTCGGGCCCGTAGGCCGAAACAACAGTGAGGCACCTGTCCCCGACCCGAAGGCGTAGGGACGCGACCCTCTCGTTCACCGGGGTGAACTCCAACACATGGCGGCTGAGCTGAGGGGCTATGAGCAAGCCCACACCAGCCCGCCGCCTCTCACCGCGGGCAACACCAGAGAAGTGGAGAGTCCAGCCCCTTTCGAGGGGTTGGGTTCCAGAGCCCAAGCTATGTGTGGAGGTGAGCCCGACTATATCTAGACGGTATCTCTCAACCTCCCTCACAAGCTCTGGCTCCTTCCCCCCCAGCGAAGTGACATTCCATGTCCCAAGAGCTAGACTCCGTGTCCGGGGATCGGGTTGTCGGGCTCCCTGCCTTCGACTGTCACCCAATCCACACTGCACCCGGCCCCTATGATTCCCTCGATGGGTGGTGAGTCCATCGGAGGGTGGGCCCACGTCGCTCTTTCGGGCTGGGCCCGGCCGGACCCCGTGGGCATAGGCCCGACCACCAGGCGCTCGCATACGAGCCCCAACCCCAGGCCTGGCTCCAGGGTGGGGCCCCGGCTGCGCCGTACCGGGCGACGTCACGTTCTTTAGGTGGTTCTTATTCATATGGGCTTCTGAACTGCTCTTAGTCTGGCCCGTCACCCAGGACCTGTTTGCCTTGGGAGACCCTACCAGGGGCATGAAGCCCCCGACAACATAGCTCCTGGGATCATTCGGGCACACAAACTCCCCCACCACGATAAGGTGGCAGTTCAAGGGGGAGTAGCTGTATATATATATATATATATATATATATATATATATATATATATATATACACACACACACATATATAAATATTGTAAAATCATATTCACCAAGACAAAAACAGTGAAATATTTAGTGTTTCACCAGTGATATGAAGAAAATAAACCAGAAGACAAAGATTCAACCAAACTCTTAACCTGATTTATGTTATTTATATAAATGTTCTGAAACTAGAGGTTATGACCTTCATATGAGGTGTCATTGATTCATCTGGTCCTTGTGGTTCTGCAGTTCTAACCTTTGGAACTTGGTACATAGAAGAAAATCAACACTAATTATATGGAAGGAACAGGTTAAAGTTACAGAAACCAGATGACTGGCTTTAAATAACCTGTAAATAATGCAACAACATGAAAACAAAATGAGACATAAGGCGACGGAAACAAAAATGTATAAAAAAACACCTTCATAATGACCAGTTAGTTTTTTTTTTTGTTTTTTTTTTTATTCCATTCATTCATTCAAAATAACCGAGTGAAGTCATATTCACCCAGATGAAAACAGTGAAATATTTAGTGTTTAATCACAAGCGGCAAAGAATGAAATTCTGAGTTTTATATTGAAATGTTCTGACACTAGAGGTTATTACCTTTAAATGAGGTGTCATTGATTCCTTTAGTCCTTGTGGTTCTGCAGTTCTAAGCTTTGGAACGTGTTAAATAGGAGAAAATGAACACTAATTATGTGGAAGGAAGTGGAAAAGAGTTAATATGGTTTTATTTAGTATCAGACCTGCTGTACTCGTGTGTTATTTTACAGGTGGATTCATGTTTCTGTCTGTAATCAGCTGTAATGAGCTTTACTATATGTTTTTCTTTCAGTCTGTTCTCATTCTTCATATTTCCTTTAATTACTTCTGTAAAAGTGTCACAAACATCAGTGACACACACTGATACATCCATGGGATGGCTGTTCTCAGTTCAACAGCACATTGAAATGAACTCTAAATAAATAAAAGCCTCAGTAGGAGGTGGATGAAGTCTGGTTTCATGCTGTGTATTTGTTAATCAAACTGTGTGTATGTGTTCAGGACTACAACACCTACTGTAAAAGACGCCCAAACCACCAACTGTTCATTCAAATGAACCTCTGGATCTGGAATGAGGATCAGGAGGATAAACATGTACGTAGATTTTGTTCAAATCTGTGATTCGTTTGGATGAAAACACACGGTTCTGTTCACATTTCAGTTTCACCCACATATTAGTAAAGAATGAGAGGGAAATCCTTTAAATGTTCGTTAGTTTTTTAGATTTTGAGTCTTTTCACTGGCAGTTTAAAAAATTATTACACTATTTTTAACAACTAAAAACACACGTAATGAAATATTTTGTATTTTATACATAATACATGGATTTTTTTTCCCTTTAAATGTGACTGAAAACCCCACTGTTCCGGTCACTTTTCTATTTCACCTGTATATTATTATGAACCCCCCAGTGTGCAGGTGAGCATATTGTACACACACTGCACATCCTGTTATTAAAGGTCAGATTATTTTTCACAATTTCTTTTAGGTCAGAATTCAAAAAGTTCATTTTTGCATGATTTTTTAAAATTCTGACCCATCCACTAAAATCATCCCATAATAAACAGTGTTAAATTCCTACACTAACACTCTTCTTCTACATTTGACCTAGAACCAAAATAATAAGGTCCTGTCTACTGTCACAGTACCAAATATGGGCGTGTCCATTTCCACAGAGCCAATCAGATGTCCTCATTTGACCAGTTCCAATCAGCAGTAAGGACACGCTGTCCCAGATCCAATCATGGACACTGTTCCATGAACTCATTGTCCTCTTGTGTCCACAGTACTGTGCTCATATATGGAGTAACCCCCCACCCCGTACACACCACAGTCACATTATGTCAGTCCACCACAGTTTACTATGGTTTGGTCCTTTGGTCACATGACACCGGTGTTGTCTGTGCCTGAAAATGGTATTTTTTCCCAGAGCATAAACATGTCCCACCTCCACCCCCCTGGTGTTGGCTCCGCCCTCCTGGAGTTGGCGTATGAATCGGACCAACACCACTGTATGGAAACCATGACGACCATAGTGCCATGTGACCAGAAGAAGAAAACCCTGGGCTGAACCTCCTGCACATGCTCAGTGCGTTCTTCTGTGGTTTTCATGTCTCCTGCCATCGGCTCTGTCTGTGTTTGTGGACGGCGCCACATACAGGCGTGGACTACATATGACAGTGTTGAACCCAGTTGGACCAGTTCCACCTGGACGCACAGATTTATGGAAACCATACGAGTCTGGACCACAAACTGTTAGAATCATTCATTCATTCATTTTCTGAACCTGCTTCGTCCTCACTGGGGTCACAGGGGTCGCTTGGAGCCTATCCCAGCTGCTTAAGGGCGAAGGCGGGGTACACCCTGGACATGTGACCAGTTCATCGCAGGGCTGACAGGCTTTAGAATCAGCAAAACAGAAATACCAGGAGCGTAGTGGTGTGGACGCAGCCTGGGTACCTGGTCCCCTGTCCTGGTCCTGGACCCGGACAGACCCATGGCATATGTTTATGTCCACAGTCCTGTGTCAGCAGGGGGACAGGGTACCAGTCTACAGAGGACAGAACCAGGACACTGACTGGACCTGAGGGACAGAGACACAGGACAAAGGTAGTCCAACAGGACTGAGGACAGACACACTTCAAACTCATAATGTATATTCACCAGTGTTAGTGTTAATCATATGCCAGGATGAAAAAATAAAACTCATAACTAATCTAATTTATACTGAAATCAAAAAATATGGTTTGTTTACATTACAAACATGGCATTTAAAGGGTTAAAAATATGACATTTATTGAGTATTTGGTATTTTTCAAGTAGTTAAAATATATACATAAAAAATAATCTAGAAAAGTTCAAACCAAACTGAATGAAAACCCTTGGACCTGACTGATGCTGTGCACATGATGGGCTGTTGGTGTTTATGTCAGACCTGTGGGCAGATACTGAAGGGTTAACCACTGACAGATCATGTTCAGTAGTTTTTTTAGAATGTAAGTCCTTTCACTGGCAGTTTAAAACAGAAATACCAGTGGTTCCCAACCTTTTTTGGCTTGTGACTTCATTTTAACATCAAACATTTCTGGCAACCCCAGAACAAAGCCATTTTTTTGGCTAAAATTAATTTGTTTTTCAAGGATCATGTAATAGTTTGCTATACTATGTTACAAATAAACTTTCATTTTAGAGGACATTTAGACTATATAATGTACATTATTGTGGACAGAGGCAGTAAATCCAGGTGTAGATTACTGCACAAAGGGAGAATTGGATTTTCCTTGGTCAGGATCTGTCCAGTCAGTCCAGCTGTGATTTACAAGGAGGACAATTAATACTGAACAAACAAGAACTGAAACTATGAATTATGAAAGAGCTGCAGCATCTGAAACTGACCACAATGAACATGTGACAGATAAACAGAACCACAGAGCTGCAGTTCCACACCCACAGTTTGTCTTTTATGGATTGGGATTGTCTTTGTCAACACACCATATACTTTTTTACAGTAAGTTTTTCTCAATTTTCATAAATTACTAGAAATTTCAGGCGACCTCATGTGGGGTCCTGACCCCAAGGTTGAAAAACACTGATTTGTACCGTTTGTAACAACTAAAAACACAAATAATGAAATATTTTGCTTTCTCCACATAATAAACCGATTATTTTTCTTTAAATGTGGATGAAAGCTTCACTGTTTCACCCACTTTTCCATTTCTTCTGTCTTTGAATCTGAACTTGCCTGCAAAGCCTCATCTGAGCAGAATAACGGGCTGAACCCTGGACGTGTCCAGGTAGGTCCCCGCCCTCACACCTGTCTGATGTTGTCATGGTAACCGCAGCATCCACCTCGGTTCGGATGGATTCTCTTCAATATTTAACCATGTGGCTTTTCCTTTTTCCCACCAGGTCTCGTCTATTATTCATCCGTTCAACTTCAGGAGGCAGTTTGTTGTTTTCTCGGCTGAAAACCCAGACGTTGACGAGCCTCTTTAGTCTTCTCTCCTCCTTCATCCTCTTCCTCTTCTTCTTCGTCTGCTCGTTGTCTCCACGCTAAAAGCCCGTTAATCCAATCTGTGTGTGCGCTGCAGCATCGTCTGTTAATTGGCCTAAGCTGAGCAGGAAACACATTTGTAATAATTTACCGCTGCAGCAATTAAATCAGCCCAGGGTTGGTCTGGACGGATGAATATGAATGTGTTTGTGTTCTGCAGATCATTAATATTAATTGAAGGTTTTGATCTGAAAATGCTATTCATCTGTTTTGAGAATCCACATTGAAATTCCTCGCACAGCGGTGAAACATTTCGCAGAAGAGCCTCCGTTTGGCGTCGGTTCTTAACCCTTTCACGCATGAATTATGAAAAAAAGGATCTAGACTTTTATTAGATTGATTTTGTTTCTCAAAATTAGGCAAAAGTTGAAATGCATTTTGATTTTTTTTTTTTTTTAATATGGTTTTATTAAGAAGGTATTTAACCTCCTGAGACCCAGGAAAGTACAAGTCTGGGCTTTTTTTAATTCAGTCATTTCCTATATTTGAAACATCATGATGCAACAATTTTTTCAGATGCTTTAAAAAAAAAAATATATATATATATATATAATGTCCTTTGCCGTGGACAGATTTCAGTTTGTTTGTTTTTGGGGGTTTTTTTTGTATAAAGCTGTGAAACTCTTGTCAACAAACACGGACAGCAAAGTTATTATCATTAATGAAAACTAACGAAATGGCAAAAACTAGAACTGAAAAAACATTTTCGTTAACTGAAATAAATAAAAGCTATAATTAAAAGAAAAAAACATAACTAACTGAAACTGTATTGTGTGTTTACAAAACTAACTAAAATGTATAAAAATTATGGATAAAATTCCCTTCATTTTCGTCAATGTCGGATTGATATGAAATTGATTTATTTCACTCGAGCAATTTTAGCTAGCGGCAACATATGATATTTAACGGTCCGTCACTTGTGTTCACTTGTGGTTTCCAGTCGTCTTCTGGTCCCCACTCTACCTGGAAACATGGAGACTAAAGTTAGGAGAAAGCAGCAGAGTCCTGTCTGGGATTTATTTGAATATGACGGAGAAGAAGATAAAAGAGATGACAAAACTAAAATTAATACTAAAACTAAACTAAAACTAAGCATTTAGAAAATAATAAAAACTATTAAAAACCAGCAAACCTGCTCTAAAAAATAATTAAAACGAACTGAATTAGAGGAAAAAAAATGGTCAAAACTAAAGAAAACTAAACTATGATGAAAAATCCAAAACTTTTCGAACCTTGATGGACAGTTGTCCTTTCACGTCTGTCACCATCGTCTCCTCATTGGACGTTTGTGTCCAACATGTCAGATGTCGGTCCAGTCACTCAGACGTCCAACATCTACCAAAACATCAGAGTGAGTCAGATGGGTCCAAAGCAGACCTGGACCTGGACCTGAACCTGGACCCAGGCTTGGACCTGAACCTGGGCCTGGGCCTGGGCCTGGGCCTGGACCTGGACCCAGACCTGGACCTGGACCTGGACCTGCAGCTCAGTGAGTGGTGTTTTGAACGTCACATCCAACATCAAACAGAGTCTTTGTGTTTGTTGTTGGTGCTTTTCTGCAGCTGTTTCTGCTCGTTTCTCTGTGAGTCACAGATGAAACGCACAAGTTCCTCATGTGACGACTGAATGGATGACAACAGGTGGAAAACAGAGGAGGTTCATTCAATGAAAACGTCAACTGTTTTTAACATTCACTGTGTTTTATTCACACATATTTTAACTATTTTAGTATCAACATGTTACAGAATCTGTCATCCTGACCAACTCCTCTATGAGTTACAGACATTATTTATGTCTCACATACGATCGTTAATGATTTATGACATTTGACAAAAGTAAAAACATCCTGTATTTAGTCTGAAATAGAATGAGTTTTAATAAAGTGACCAAAAGATGCCAAAAGGAAAATATGTTTCAAACAGTATATAGTTTTGCAGATGGATGGATGGATGGATGGATGGATGGATGGATGGATGGATGGATGGATGGACAGATTTAGTGTGTTTCCTGTCCATCCTTCAGAATCCAAAGCAGTCGTTCAGAGGCTGAATGAAGGCAGGACAGTCGGATGGATGTCTTCTTGTCGGGTGAATGTCTTCGTGTGTGTAATTGCTGCTGAGGACATTTGAGACAGATTAAACTCTGATTACTCACTCCCATCTTCACAAACCCTGGACGTGTTTTTGGTTCCGATGCTGAGGGCGACGTTAACGATGTTTCCTGTCACCGTCACCACACAGATTAGAAAAGGAGATGAAGATGACACAGTTCACACCAACAGCGCTTGGACTGAAGGAGTTCTGGGACAAACGGTCCTGTGGGTTTAGTCAGACCGGTCTGGAGGGCCATTCAGAACTCACTATATATATATATATATATATATATATATATATATATATATATATATATATATATATATATATATATATATATATATATATGAACAGTCTGACCTCTATTACCAGTAGCAGTTCAGGGACCTCCATAAACCAGAGAATCCCAGTGCTTGTACAGACCCACTACAGGTTCTGAACACTTTCATTCTGTTTTTTTTTTTTTTTGCCTCTGTTCATCATATCATCTCCACTTTTTATCTTCCTCCGCCCACACACCTCTCCACCATCCAAACCATCTCACCACCAGACTTGAACGCCTCTTCATTCACTGCGTGTGCTTGGAAACACCGTCCTGTGTTTCCCACAGGGTGACTGCTTTAGCGGTGGAGGGGTCGCAGGTGAACCCCCAGCACGGCCTCGGCGGAGCAGCAGCTAATTTAATAAAGATGTCGACACAGAGAGTCGTGACTGGAGTCAGTGAAGCGTCACGACCTCAGGCTCCGATGGTTGGTTGGTTCAGATCTCCAGAGAAACCCTGGAACAGCAGCAGAATCCAACAGTAACACCTGAATGTGAAGGTCTGACACCTGAGTCTGCTGCTGCTGCGTTTACTGTCAGTACGAAAACACAAACTGGACTGTTTGGATCCAAGGAAGCCACCATCAGATCCAGTATTCAGCTGCACCTGTTCAACCACCGCAGCGTTGGAGAGCACAGGGGGAACTGGAAGAAGACAGGAGATAAATCATCTTAAACTGAATACAAAATAAAAGAATGAGTGTTAATACTGGAATATAAAACACAATAAATATATTCATATAACAGTTTTATTGTTAACCATCTTGTTCAAGCTTTGGTGACATTTTAAGAACATTTATATTTTATATTATTCAAAATGAGTTGAAATAATTTGGCGATAATTTTTTTTTTGTTAATGGAAGGTTCATTTATTCATTAATGACCAATTGAATTTTTTTCTTATTAATAAAAGATGGCACTTTTCATTTTGCACACAACATTTACTTATAAAGATTTGTTATTTTTGATACATTACAGTTAAATATATGTTTGTTTGCAAAGTTTTGTAAATATCAACAGACACCTTTGACACAGGAACAAATTTTTCCTAATGTTTTCAATTAAAAATGCTGGGGTGAGAGTTGAGGGTTATTGTGATTTTTATTTATTGGAAATAAAATGTTCATTCATTTGCAGAGGATAGATTTGAACTGTTACATAATGAAGTGAAAACAGTATAATTTGAACAGAACACTTTTATAAATTCCTGCTTCTTAGAATGTCGTTCCCAGTCTTAAAATAAAGCTGTTTTTTTTCCTCTTTCACTGAGTCAGTAATTATTTTTGGTTCATTTTTTTCCCATTCTGCTGTTTTTAAGCTCTGAGACAGAATCCAAAACCAGGAGGAGGGGGTTTATTCTGGGCTGTCAATGTGTGTGATGTAATCCCTCTGACAGCAGAACGCTGACGCCCCCCCCCCCCCCCCCCCCCCCCCCCAGGGGAAACGCCACTGAGTGTCTGAAGAACGAAGGGATGAAATTTAATCCACACTCAAATCTCAGCCAAGTGTTGTGGTGGACGGCCTCTGAGGAAACAGCACAAACATCTGCAGTGAACACACGCTTGCTTCAGTCTGTTTTGGTTTTTTGTCACAGGTTCAATGAGACGTCGGTGGTGTCCTGGTGTTCGGACCGTGGTTCCACTCACTGGGAGGGGGGGGGGTTCCCAGCACATCCTGGACCATGGAACCCACTGTTTCTGAAGGTTTTTACATGTTTACACGTCACCGGTAACTGGAAAAAGGGAAGTTTACTCATGTGCAAAATGTTTCAATCTTAAAATAAGTTAAACAATGCTGAACACACACGCACACACACACACACATGCACACACACACACACGTAGAACACATCTAATATCTGCAGCTTTCTCCTCTCAGTCTAAACCATGAGACTAAATAAATACAGCTGTCAATCACATCCAGATTAAAATAAACTGAATGAACCTTTACATTTTAACCCTTAATGCTAATAATGCTAATGCTAATGCCAGGTACTGTGTGTACTATGATGGGTAAAATATAGATGATAAACTTAATCAATCTTTACATTTTAACCCTTAATGCTAATACTGCTAATGCTAACTGCTAATGCTAATGCCAGGTACTGTGTGTACTTTGATGGATAAAATGTAAATATTAATAAACTGAATGAACCTTTACGTTTTAACCCTTAACATCAGAATAGAGCAATAACCACTGACAATACAACAACAAATACACAAAACAGAACAGTTGTTTTCAGGCTAATGTTTGGTTATGAACCAAAAAAGATGGTGGAGCGAAAATAATATGGATTGAATTAATAACAAAGAGTTTCATCACAGACCGGTTTCATCATAGAAAATGAATGTGATGAATAAAATAAACCAATGAACGAACTCCTCAGGTCTCCTTTAACTGCAGCCACAGCTGAAGCACAAACACAAACATGTGCTGAAAACAACAACAATAAAAACATACAAAAGTTCATCAAACACATTAGATGCAACAAAACTACTGCTGAGAATACTTCTCTGCTCCTCTGTTGATCATCATGGGGTTAAAACAGATTTTAAATATAAACCAATAGATTTTATCTTATGTAAGTAGATAAGAAATAAACAAACAAACATAGAAAAATGAACAAACAGACAAAGCAAATAAGCAGAGACAGACAGAGAGAAAAATAAGCACACAAACAGAAAAACAAACAACAAAATTAACACAGAGATAAATAAACAGACAAAACAAATAAACAAGCATGTAAACAGAACAATGAACAGACAAAAATAAATAAACAAACACATAGACAGATAACCAAACAGACAGCTGTGTTGTGTTGATGTTGTTGTTGTTGTTGTTGTTGTTGTTGTTGTGTTGATGTAGTTGTATTGTTGTCATTGTGTTGTTGTGTTGTGTTGATATTATTGTGTTATTGTGTTGTATTGTTGTGTTGTTGTTGTTGCTGTGTTGTGTTGATGTTATTGTGTTGTTGTATTGTTGTGTTGTTGTGTTGATGTTGTTGTATTGTTGTTGTTGTTGTTGTTGTTGTTGTTGTTAATGTTGTGTTGATGTTGTTGATGATGTTGTGTTATTGTGTTGTTGTATCGTTGTTGCCGTGTTGTGCTGTATTGTTGTTGTTGTTGTTGTTGTTATTGTTTTGTTGTCTTATTGTATTATTGTTGCTGTGTTGTGCTGTATTGTTGTTGTTGTTGTCTTATTGTGTTGTTGTTATTTTTTGTTGTCTTATTGTATTGTTGTTGTTGATGATGTTGATTTGTTGTTGTGTTGTACTGTATTGTTGTTATTATTGTTGTTGTTGATGTTGTGTTGTTGTTGTTTTGTTTTGTGTTGTTGTTGTTGTCTTATTGTTGTCGTTGTTGTTGTAGTTGTGTGAGGCTCTTCCAGCTGTTGCAGTCCGCCCCTCTCTGTGGTCATCCCTCCGTCCGGGGCCTTTCATCAGGTAATTGCCCCTCGGCCCCTGGAGTTCACATCCTCCATCTGTTGCCATGGCGACCACCTCTCCAGCATTCATCTGTGTGGCCCCTCCATGTCCCTTTTCTGTTCTGTTTTTTTTTTTTTTACTTCACCCGGAGTGAAGTGACGGAGGAAGAGCCACTGTTGTGCAATGACGTTTGTGTGACATTGTTTGTTTGTTTGTTTGTTTGTTTGTTTGTTTGTTTGTTTGTGACTCAGTCCGTCGACTTCCAGTAACAGTGATCCTGTTATTACCTCCGCCAGGAGGTGCTGTGATCACTTTGCTTTGTGTGTTTGCATGTTTGTTTGTTTGTTTGTTTGTTTGTTAGCAAGATAACTCAAAAAGTTATGGACAGATTTTCGGGGGGGGGCGGGCAGATCTGTCTTGGCGGAGGTCTGCGCTCTCCGAGTGCTTTTCTAGTTTCATTTTGTTGTTTCATTTTGTTTCATCAGCTCTGAGGTGAAGGAAACACACGTTAAAACCCACTCAGATTAGACCAGAATCGAATGGAGCCCTTCAGTAAAAACGAACCAGTACACCAACAAACAGCATCAAAGCCATGAATTAGATTCACTTTCACCTGTTTATTCAGTTTATTCTGTTTATTCTGTTCATTCTGTTTATTCAGTTTATTCTGTTCATTCTGTTTATTCAGTTTATTCTGTTCATTCAGTTTATTCAGTTTATTCTGTTTATTCTGTTTATTCTGTTTATTCTGTTTATTCTGTTCATTCTGTTTATTCTGTTCATTCTGTTTATTCAGTTTATTCTGTTTATTCAGTTCATTCTGTTCATTCAGTTTATTCTGTTTATTCTGTTTATTCTGTTCATTCTGTTTATTCTGTTCATTCTGTTTATTCTGTTCATTCTGTTTATTCTGTTTATTCTGTTTATTCTGTTCATTCTGTTTATTCTGTTCATTCTGTTTATTCAGTTCATTCAGTTTATTCTGTTCATTCAGTTTATTCAGTTTATTCTGTTTATTCTGTTTATTCTGTTCATTCTGTTTATTCTGTTCATTCTGTTTATTCAGTTTATTCTGTTTATTCTGTTCATTCAGTTTATTCTGTTTATTCTGTTCATTCTGTTTATTCAGTTTATTCTGTTCATTCAGTTTATTCAGTTTATTCTGTTTATTCTGTTTATTCTGTTTATTCAGTTTATTCTGTTTATTCTGTTCATTCTGTTTATTCTGTTTATTCTGTTTATTCTGTTCATTCTGTTTATTCTGTTCATTCTGTTTATTCAGTTCATTCAGTTTATTCTGTTCATTCAGTTTATTCAGTTTATTCTGTTTATTCTGTTTATTCTGTTCATTCTGTTTATTCTGTTCATTCTGTTTATTCAGTTTATTCTGTTTATTCTGTTCATTCAGTTTATTCTGTTTATTCTGTTTATTCAGTTTATTCAGTTTATTCTGTTTATTCTGTTCATTCAGTTTATTCTGTTCATTCTGTTTATTCAGTTTATTCTGTTTATTCTGTTAATTCAGTTTATTCTGTTCATTCAGTTTATTCTGTTCATTCTGTTTATTCAGTTTATTCAGTTTATTCTGTTCATTCAGTTTATTCTGTTCATTCAGTTTATTCAGTTTATTCAGTTTATTCTGTTTATTCAGTTCATTCTGTTTATTCAGTTTATTCTGTTTATTCTGTTTATTCAGTTTATTCTGTTTATTCTGTTCATTCAGTTTATTCTGTTTATTCTGTTCATTCAGTTTATTCTGTTTATTCTGTTTATTCTGTTCATTCAGTTTATTCAGTTTATTCAGTTTATTCTGTTCATTCTGTTTATTCAGTTTATTCTGTTTATTCTGTTCATTCTGTTCATTCTGTTTATTCTGTTTATTCTGTTTATTCTGTTCATTCAGTTTATTCTGTTTATTCTGTTCATTCAGTTTATTCTGTTTATTCTGTTCATTCTGTTTATTCTGTTCATTCTGTTTATTCAGTTCATTCTGTTTATTCAGTTTATTCAGTTTATTCTGTTTATTCTGTTCATTCAGTTTATTCAGTTTATTCAGTTTATTCTGTTCATTCTGTTTATTCAGTTTATTCAGTTTATTCTGTTTATTCAGTTTATTCTGTTTATTCTGTTCATTCTGTTTATTCAGTTTATTCTGTTTATTCTGTTCATTCTGTTTATTCTGTTTATTCTGTTCATTCTGTTTATTCTGTTCATTCTGTTTATTCAGTTCATTCTGTTTATTCAGTTTATTCTGTTTATTCTGTTCATTCTGTTTATTCTGTTCATTCTGTTTATTCAGTTTATTCAGTTTATTCTGTTTATTCAGTTCATTCTGTTTATTCAGTTTATTCTGTTTATTCAGTTTATTCTGTTTATTCAGTTTATTCTGTTTATTCTGTTCATTCTGTTTATTCTGTTCATTCAGTTTATTCTGTTTATTCAGTTTATTCTGTTTATTCAGTTTATTCAGTTTATTCTGTTCATTCTGTTTATTCTGTTTATTCAGTTTATTCTGTTTATTCTGTTCATTCAGTTTATTCTGTTCATTCTGTTTATTCTGTTCATTCTGTTTATTCAGTTTATTCTGTTTATTCTGTTCATTCTGTTTATTCTGTTCATTCTGTTAATTCAGTTTATTCAGTTCATTCTGTTCATTCAGTTTATTCTGTTTATTCTGTTTATTCTGTTCATTCTGTTTATTCAGTTTATTCAGTTTATTCTGTTCATTCAGTTTATTCTGTTTATTCTGTTTATTCAGTTTATTCTGTTCATTCTGTTTATTCTGTTTATTCTGTTTATTCAGTTCATTCTGTTCATTCAGTTTATTCTGTTTATTCTGTTTATTCTGTTCATTCTGTTTATTCTGTTCATTCTGTTTATTCTGTTCATTCTGTTTATTCAGTTTATTCTGTTTATTCAGTTTATTCTGTTCATTCTGTTTATTCTGTTTATTCTGTTTATTCTGTTCATTCTGTTTATTCAGTTTATTCTGTTTATTCTGTTCATTCTGTTTATTCAGTTTATTCTGTTTATTCTGTTCATTCTGTTTATTCTGTTTATTCTGTTTATTCTGTTCATTCAGTTTATTCTGTTCATTCTGTTTATTCAGTTTATTCTGTTTATTCAGTTTATTCTGTTCATTCTGTTTATTCAGTTTATTCTGTTTATTCTGTTCATTCTGTTTATTCAGTTTATTCTGTTTATTCTGTTCATTCTGTTCATTCAGTTTATTCTGTTTATTCTGTTTATTCTGTTTATTCTGTTCATTCAGTTTATTCTGTTTATTCAGTTCATTCTGTTCATTCAGTTTATTCTGTTTATTCTGTTTATTCTGTTCATTCTGTTTATTCTGTTCATTCTGTTATTCTGTTCATTCTGTTTATTCAGTTTATTCTGTTTATTCTGTTTATTCTGTTTATTCTGTTCATTCAGTTTATTCTGTTTATTCTGTTCATTCAGTTTAGTCAAACTGACAGAACGTTCGTCCTTAAATCTGCTTCACTTTCACATTTGGACAAACTCTGATTTAAAACCACTTAGACTTCTACTGGTGCTGCTTTTCTTCTTTTCCTTCTTATTCTTTCGCTTCCTGTCTTCTTTCTTCTTTTTCCCCTTCTTTTTCTTCTTTCTTCTTCTTTTTCCTTCTTCTTCTTCTTTTTCTTCCCCTTCTTTTTCTTCTTTTTCGTCTTCTTTTTTTTCTTTCTTCTTCTTCTTCTCTCATCTGTTTAACTCCATCCTTTCTTTTCACATCCGTACATTTTTTGCAGTTGCTTTGACATTTAATTTGCTGTGAAACAGAATCAGTGACACTTTCATCCACATTAAATAACGGATATTTTCTGGATCCGTTCTTGTCATTTGTGCGTTTTTTTTTTCCAATTACTGTTTTTACTGGAGCTTTAAAGTACAAAAATAACTGAATTTATGCTTCGTTATCATCAGAATCTGTTTCAACGTTAAATAAATTTATAAATGTGGTCATTTTTAATCGATTCTATAAAACATCTAATACTTGGTTGTAAAAAATTGAGAGACATTTTAATAATGTGACTTTTTTCCAGTTAAATTGTAAAAAATAAAGAGAATTTTTCCTTTTTTCTCATAGATGATGATTAATTTCTGATTTTTATAATCAATCAGCTGGAGACCATGATAGAAAACAGAACATAAGAGGTTTTATTCTGTCAAACTAACATCAGCTCATGTATTCTGTCTTATTATTATATTTTAATGCATTAAATAACTTACAGAACCTGTTGTAATGCTTTAGGCTTGATTTACTCCTTTTTTTTGTTGTTGTTGTTTTTTTTTATGTTTTTTTGGCAAAAGTATCAGTTATAAATGACAAAATTCATTAAATCTCCATAATAACATTTAATATATTAGTTATAAATGACAAAATTCATCAAAACTTTAAAATAATTATCTAATATTTGGTTGCAAAAAGCTGATTTTCGTCCAAAGATTTTTTGCGAACGTTAGTTTAGTGTGAATTTACTCCTGATAGATGATCAATAAAGATGTTTAAGCCTCCAGTTGGTTTTTAATTGTATCATTGATTAGATTCTGGATTATTTTTTATAATAAATGGATCTGGGATACACTGTAAAAATAAATAAATAAATAAATAAAAATAAAAAATAAAAATAAAAACAAAAAACATTTGGTTCATTTTGTTCTGTTTCAACTGTTTTCTGATTCATTTAATACGTATTAAATTAACAAATGTGATTTTAATTTATATTAAACTTTACCAGTGCTTAGAAGCTGCAACAAACTGTATTAACACTTCATATTTACTTTATTTCATACAGTTCAAAGGGGTTTTTAAGCCTCTTATTCGACAGAATATCATTTTTAAATGATGTAATTTATTCAAGCTTCATAATATGGGACTGAAGTGTTTAAAACTGGTTTTTAATCCAATTATTTTGTAAAAATCCAAGTAAATTTTATCATAATGATGTAGCTCAGTGTTTGTTTGTTTTCCTGCTGGGATGGATGGTGTGTATTTTACTGTGTTTGTATCATTGATCAGTTTATAAATTATGGATGAGTAATTATTTAATCATATTCTGTTAGAGAAAAAAAAAAGGAATTTTTTTTCAATGTTGTCAAAGCTGCTCATTTAGGTCATTATTTTTCTCATATATTGAAGTTTTAACACAATAAATAAAAGTATTATTGTTGTATTGACCTGAAGTGTAATTAAATGTGTTTAGACTTAATGAATGATTAAAATGTTGGTGTCGTCAGGTTGTAAAATAACCTTTATCAGCTCTGAAAACACTTTATTTGCTGTGGTTATTGATCAATACTTTCAATAAGCTTCTATCATGTGACTGAAATGTTAAATAATTCATAGTGTTTTTTTTGTTTTTTTTAACCAATTCAGTTTTTTTAACCAATTCAGTCTACAAAATCCACAGAATGTTTCATAGTGGATTTAAGATGTGCATTTGAACATAAATAAGTGTTTATCATCCTTATTTTCTTCTTCTTCTTCTTCTTCTTCTTCTTATTATTATTATTATTATTATTATTATTATTATTATTATT
Organism: Sphaeramia orbicularis; assembly: GCF_902148855.1. NCBI lineage: Eukaryota > Metazoa > Chordata > Actinopteri > Kurtiformes > Apogonidae > Sphaeramia > Sphaeramia orbicularis. The sequence continues at coordinate 65,869 of NW_021941622.1, forward strand.
ATTTATCACAGTCTTATAAATGCTGTTTGTCTAGTGAAATATTTTCTCATTACGTGTTAACACTTAAACAGGACAAATTAAAACTATTTTACTTCACTACAGTTGTGTTGAAATTATCATTTTGTAGATGTTTACTTCATCAGTTATTAATGAGATAATTAAACTATACTTTATAGTAAGCATCAAATATGTGGATGAAACACGTTAAATTGGTTGAATTTCAGAGGAAACTGCAGTTGTTGATTCTTTTTAATTATTATTTTACAGAATAAGAATTAATAAGTGGATAGAATATAAAATATTTAAATGTTTGAAACTGAAGCAGAACATGTTTCATGTTTTTTTTAATTATTAAATATTTCTAGTCTTTAATCGAAAAACGTTGGTTTATTAATTTATTCCAGTTGGTTTCTGTTAAATGTTTCGTGCAGTTTTTTTTTAGTAATTAACAGCTTCTGTTGTTATTTATATTTATTTATTCATTACAACTTCTGCAATAATAATTATAAATATAAAATTCACAGTAATACAAAACTTATTCACTTTATCCATTTATTCACATATTTATTCGCTCTATGGACAGTTGAATTTATTTATTTTTTAAAAAATATATATATTTATGGCACAGCTTTGTTAGTTATTATATAGACTTGTTCTTATTATATATGATATTATTTTTTATTTTATTTTCTTCCATTTATTTGGTTGGATAAAAGTGTTATGATCATGCCGTTCATATGAGCCTTTAAATTAGCTATTTTTATATAACAACATTCGTTAAAACTGTATAATAAACATCTAATATATTGGTTATAAATAACAAAAGTCATTAAAACTGTATAATGATCATCTAATATATTGGTTGTAAATGGCAAGTATTAATTAAACTATATAATAATCATCTAATATATTGGTCATAAGTAACAAAATTCATTAAAACTGTAAAATACGCATCTAATATATTGGTTATAAATTATAAAATTCATGAAAACTGTATATAATCTTTTAATATATTGGTCATAAATGACAAATATTAACTAAAATTATATAATGATCATCAAATAAATTGGTTATAAATGGCAAATATTAATTAAACTATATAGTAATCATCCAATATATTGATTATAAATGACAAAATTCATTAAAACTGTATAATAAACATCTAATATATTGGTTATAAATGGCAAAATTCATTAAAACTGTATAATAAACATCTAATATATTGGTTATAAATGACAAATATTAATTAAACTGTATCATAATCACCTAATATATTGGTTATAAATGATAAAATTCATTAAAACTGTATAATAATTTATTTTTATTTAACCTTTATTTACCCAGGCAAGCAATTAAGAACAGATTCTAATTTACAAATGCAGCCTGATAATAATTTAATATACTGGTTATAAATGACAAAATTCATTAAAACTATAATAATCATCTAATATATTGGTTGAAATGTTGCACAAAACTGTTTTTCGTCCAAATAATTTTTATTCATTTGTAAACTCAAAGTGGATTTACTGTCCATAGATGATCAATAAAAGTGTTTATTTATGATTATGTCTAATAATAATAATTTAAAAATATATTTAAACTGTTCTTTAAACACACCTCTGTGGACAGTTCAACGTCATTTATTTATTATTTACGGCACAGCCTCCTCTGTTATTACTCCTTTTCTTTTCTTTTCTTTTCTTTTCTTTTCTTTTCTTTTCTTTTCTTTTCTTTTCTTCCTTTAAATTTCCTGGATCCGTTCATTCTCATCCGTAAAACCTGACACCACCACTGCAGAAAAGTATGAAAGGCTCGTGTTTATTGTTTGTTTGTTTGTTTGTTTGTTTGTTTTTTACAGGATGAACAAACGGAGCTTCAGTCAAACATCACAGTTGTTTCTATGCATAGACTACAGAGTCCAGAACCAGGACCAGGACCAGGACCAGACACGGGTGGATGGAGCTGATGAACGGGTCCGGGGTGAGTCCTGTTCTCCTCCAGGTTGAATCCGGCTCGGTTCGGCTCGGACCCGGGTCTCGGTTGGGCTCGGAGCCGGATCAGGGTCGGGCTCGGAGCCGGGTCAGGGTCTGCAGAAGTGACACTTGATGATCTTGTTGAAGGCGCTCTGGAAGTCCTTGTTGAAGTACGCGTAGATGATGGGGTTGAGCAGGGAGTTGGAGTAGCCCAGCCAGTTGATGACGTCCTCCAGCCACCGGGGCATGAAGCGGGAGTCCGGGCAGAAGGGTTTGACCAGGGCCACGATGAAGAAGGGCAGCCAGCACAGGATGAAGGTGCCCATGATGATGCCCAGGGTCTTCACCGTCTTGCGCTCGCGGGCCAACGCTATCTTCCTCTTGGCCTCCGTCGCCTTCTCGTGCCGGTTCTGGAACAGCGGAGCGGAGCCGGGGGTGTCGGGCAGCGGCAGGTTCCCCCTGGAGCCGCCGTGCACTTCGATGATCTCCAGGGACTCTCCGTCCTCCGCGTGCTTCACGGCGCCGTTGACGCTCAGCGGCAGCACGCGCGGCTCCGCGGTGCGCCTCCAGCTCTTCCCGTGCGCCTCCGCCGTGGGCTTTTTGTGGAACAGAGCCGGGGACAGAGCCAAGCACGAGTCCGAAACTTTCTTTTTCTCCGTTTTACGCACAGTCCTCCTGATCCGGAACCGGGCCGCTTTGAAGATCCGGCCGTACAGAACCAGCATGAGGGTCAGGGGGATGTAGAAGGCCCCGAAGGTGGAGTAGATGGTGTACCAGGGGTCCGTGCTGATCTGGCACTGCGTGGGGTTGGCGCGGTCCTCGGCCACGCTCCTGGGCTGAGAGCGCATGATGAGCATGGGCGGCACGGAGATGGAGAAGCCCACCAGCCAGGTGACACTGATGAGGACCGCGGCTCTGCGGGGGGTCCGCTTCTTCATGTAGTCTATGGGTTCGGTGATGGCCCAGTACCGGTCCAGGGCGATGGCGCACAGGTGCAGGATGGACGAGGTGCAGCACAACACGTCCAGGGACACGAAGATGTCGCACGGAACCTGTCCCAGAGTCCAGCGGTTCAGAACCTGGTAGAGGGCGGCCATGGGCAGCACCAGCACCGACACCATGAGGTCCGTGACGGCCAGGGAGCCGATCAGGTAGTTGGCCACGTTCTGGAGGGACCTCTCCAAGGCGATGGCCGCCACGACGCACGCGTTCCCGAAGATTGCGCACAGGATGAGCGCGCCGAGCAGGAAGGACGTGAGCACCTGGTAACCGAGCTCCACCTGCTCCTCCTCGGAACCGGCACCGGCACCGTCCCGGGGGGGGTCTACCGGACGGGCTGTCGAACTGGGCCCAGGCCGTGGTGTTGTTGGAGTCCTCCATGGTTCCGCTGGGTCCGGGGCTTCAGTTGGACGGGGGGCGGCAGGTGCGGCGCACACCGGCGCGCCTCGCGGAGCGCATAGCGGGCTGTCGGAGACGCACGGAGCCGCGCGCACACACAGCGGGTCTGGAGTGCGGGTCTGGGCTGCGGACCGAGGAGGAGGATGCGCATTTATACCGGTGATGGAAAATGCGTCAGAGGCGCGTGGGAGAAGGACTCAGATCCAGCTGATGATCCCCCAGTGATGGAAGACCAGGACCACCTTCATGGATCCATTCCGCTTTAGTTTTTGTCCTTTTGTTCCAATATTTGAGTCAAATCTGAACTTTTCTGAACTTTTCCTCATATTTTCTCTGAGTCTGTGTGAAACTTCTCCACTCTGGGTCAAAGTCCTTCATCTGCATCTTTGTTCCAAAATCAGCAGAATGAAAAGTCGCTGTGCTGTAGACCAGTCCATATCATCTGGAACAGAAGTTTAGTTCAGTCTTTATTTGATGTTTTTCTCTCTTTCTTTATTTGTTGAGGTCCGTCAGTCTGAGTGAACGGCCCCTCCAGGTCAAACACCCCCCCCTGCTGGTGATCAGGCTCCATGACAACAGTCCTGTAACAGGAGGAACTTCAGAAACACAGTCCCCGGCCAGCAAGTCCAGGAGGGTTCCATGAGGGCTGCATATAAGGGTCCCATGTGGGTTTGTCCGCAGTTTCCATGGTGACCCCACATGTGTTTGCCCATGTCAGAATCAGAACCAGAATCAGAATCTCTTTATTGTCATTGTACCAAGTACAACAAAACTGAGGCAAAGCTCTCAAGTTCAGTGCAAGAATTTACAGACAGACAACACATATCAGTAAAAGACACAGTAATTTACATTAAAAAATTAAAAGTGTTGCAAACTAAGATATTTGTAAAACGTAGAATTTAAGGAGTGCAAATAACATGAAAGATAAATGTCGTGGGATAAATAGTGTGAAGAATAAATAATATGAGAGATTCAGATCTCTGATTCTGATCTGGGCAAACACATGTGGTCACCATGGAAACTGCAGATAAACCCAAATGGGACCCTTATATGCAGCCCAAATGGAACCCTTCTGGGGCCTACATGGACCTGTTTGAGACAGGAGGAACAAATTAAATCTATCTTTGTTTATCCGGTTGTGAAACAGTCATTTCAAACGGGATAAAAAAGCACATCTGTGTTTTATCTTCAGTTCTGTTTCTTTGTCTACTGTTTAACTTTTACTGACACGGACTCTGGACTCATCTAAACATCACATTATTACAGAAAAAAAAGGAAAAATTAATAATAAAAAAATTATACAGATGTCCATAACATAGGTGTGTGGTGTTTCATGTCTCATCTAAGGTGAATTTTCTTTCTCATTTACCTAAATTCAAAATATTTTCCCCTAAAACAAAGTGCATTTAAATAATATGAACATTTAATTCAATAAAACATGCCATAACCACACTTAGTGCTACTGTGTTATTGTTTCAGTTTCATGTTTTTGATCAAAAACAGAAAAATGACCACTTGCCGGATCTGAGACCAATGCTTTCTTTGTTTGTTTTGTTTTTTTTTTTTATCTTATTTTGCTTCATCCATCTTATTTATCTCAGACCAGACAAAATACACATTCCATGTCGAACCACAGGTGCAGGTTATAATAAATACGAGGGGGGGCTGAAAAGTTCATGGCCTGACTAAGAAGGAGTTCTTCCACAGCAATGAAACTTGGCACACATTAAATTCAGCCTTTCCTGACACTAACTGCATGGTTTCCTTCCAGATAAACCCACACTGGATAAATAATTTAGGACTTTGAAAAGTAGTACAACAGACATTTCATGAAAATTCTTGCTTTTCACCGCTCCCTCGTTCTCCCTACCCCTCTTGAATTCAGCTTCCCAGTTTTGCACAGTTGATAAAGCTGGAGCATCATCCTCTCTATATAAAACTGAACTAAATGTGTTGAAAAGGATAAAGTCATGGTTTACTGTGACCTTTGACCCCATGACAAGAAGCAGAACAAGACAATTAGAAACATCTGACATGTGTTGAATCAAACCTGGAATAAAACAACAGAAAATTAATCTGATAAATAAATCTGATATTGTCCAGAAGTGTTAAAGACATGTAAAGGTCAAAGGGAGGTCACACTGAATACGACCACTGTGGTTTAGAGAAGTGTTGGAATGAAACATGATTATTTTGTTGATTTTGATGATTTGTGTAACCCTATAACACCAAATGTTTCATATTTGATACATGAGGTTTGAAGCTCTCTACATGATCAGTGTCACATTTTTTGTCTTGAAAAACCTGATGTATACAATTAGATACATACAATACACAGATAATCCACCAGGGGGAGGAGTTCATTCACCAGAGGCCTTTCCAGTGACACTATAAGACTGAAATTAATGAGGAAGAACTGGGACCATTTAGAAAAGGAATTAAAAATCTGTTAGACATGTTTGTGTTTTATTATGTTTTTGTTTGTTCAAAAATAATAATATTGGAGCATTGAGTCTCGATGGATCAAATATGATACAAAATTGAAACTCATACATGGAAATTAATATTTGAAAAAAATGTGTTTTGGTTGTTCAGAAGGACCAATAAAGGCCCCAGTTTCAAAGAATTGGAATTTTTTGTCAATGATTTAATGATTCAGGCTTTACAGGGTTAATTTCTTGATTATTTTGGTAATTTTATTGATTATCTTAGGAACTTTTTCACTTGTTGTTGTGGATTCTTTTTCCATATCTGTTTCTTTTTGTTGATTGTTTTCTTCATTTGTAATCTTTTGTTGATTGTTTTTTTGTTTTTTTTTTTCATTTTTGCTTGTGTTCAGCCACTTTGGTTTGTTTTTTTTCCCCTGAATCTTTAGTTTTTCCTGCTGTTCATACTTCACATATATCAGATTGGATCTAAATACAGAGACAAATGCACATATGTGGACATAACAACTTTAATAAACCCACAAATAGAATGTTGGACTTTTACACAAGACTGTATATTATATATTAAACTGATTTTCTTTGTGTAGAATTTGATAATGTTTGGTGTTTTTAAAGTTAGCTACCTGTAGTACGTCCCAGTACTTTTAATTCAAATGTGCAATAACTTGTTGTTACCTCTCAGTACTCTTATTATTATTATTACTCTTTTTATAATACTCTATTTTACAAATGTGTATTTGTGCTTGTAAGTGCAATGACTGTTTTTTTTATATGTTTTAACTGTGTTTATGTTTTGCATCTGTCTTTTTTGTCACATCTGTAACTTTTTCTAACTCTTTTTCTGTCTCAGGGAAACGCACAAGAATTCCAATGTACCTATACACTCTGTATCTGCGCAAATGGCAAATACATTCTATTCTATTCTATTCTATTCTATTTTTCGGCGTTTTTTTTTTTGTTGTTGTTTTTGTTTTTTTTGTTCGCGTTTGTCCTTCCCGCCCTGCCGTAGTCCCATGATGATGACGTCACGGTTGTTTTCATCCACACGCTGTTCGACAACTTGAAGTTTTTATGTTGTTTTTCTGTTCTTCTCCGTTTTCTGCCCTCTTCTAAAACCTCCTTATGTGTCCGGTGAGTGAATTTACGGAACGGAAACTGTAAAAAACGTCGACTGTCACGAAGTAGAGGAGGTTATTTCAGCGTCAGAGTCCGTTTGTTGACGTTAAATGGAGCCAAAACGACGAGACGCTGCTTTTATTTTTAGCTTAAACTGAGTTAAAAACGGCGACAAGGAGGGGAAGGTTTAGTCTGACCTGTGTAAGACACTAAACAGGAGGATTTTAAAGCTCCTGTTTGATTCTCTGATGAAGAATAAAAGGAGATTCGTGTTGAAAACCGTCTGTTTGGCGCGAAAAGCCCTAAAGTAAAGTAACATTTCCATGAGCTAAAGAGCCTTAATGCTAGTGTCAGGTCATCAGGTCTGTTTCTACATGGATCATTATTACTTTATAAAGTACAGTTACCAGTTACTCAGCTGCTCAACAAATCTTTAGTTAGAGCCAAAGTACAAATATTTTCTGCAGAGCTTCTCTAAACCCCAGTGGTCATATTCAGTGTGACCTCATTTGACCTTAACAAGTTTTTAACCCTTTAGTTCAAACAATATCACACTTATGACATTAATTTTCTCTTGTTTTATTCCAGGTTTGATTCAATGCATATCAGATGTTTCTATTTGTTTGTGCTGCTTCTTGTCATGGGGTCAGAGGTCACAGTAAACAGTAATTTTGACTATGAGTCTGAACAAACATTATTATTAAAGTTAATAGTGCATTTACATATATGAGTCTAGAACAAATACTATTACCTCCGCCAAGGAGGTTATGTTTTTGCCGGCGTTGGTTTGTCTGTCTGTCAGTCCCTGTGCACAATAACTCAAAAAGTTATGGACGGATTTGAATGAAAATATCAGGAAATGTTTATACTGGCACAAGGAACAAAGGATTAAATTTTGGTGGTGAGCGGGTGGGGGGGGCTGATCTGCCTTGGCGCAAGTCTGCACTCTCCAAGTGCTTTTCTAGTTATTAAAGTTAATAGTACTTTTACATATACGAGTCCTTTTTAGGTTTCATTTTATAATGATTATGTCTTTTTTTATCTTTTTTTCTACAAGTGATACTGAACTTTTGTAAACAGTTCCATAAAATAGAGTTCTTAAGTGAAATAAATGAGCCTATTTGAGAAATGATAGGTGGAACTTTAATTTATGACACTGATGTTTACTGTGGCTTGATCTGGCCCATATTTCAACACCATGGCAGGTTCTGATCACAGGTCAGATGTTTTTATGTCCAGACTAATGTTCAGCTTCAGCTGATGTTTGTTATTGTCATGCTGTCATGACCCTTTGGTTTAGTTTGTGAGTTTAATAAAATCTTTTCATTTTTAATGTCAGGAATACGAGATTTTCACAACATAAAACCTGAGCTGATGCGACAGGTGGAGACACAGAGGGAAGGCAGTGTTGTCCGTCTGGTGCAGGCGTGTTTTCAGACATTAAAAGAAGAGGAACGATGCTTCGCTGCAGGAAGTGTCGGAAAGGCGTCATCGACTCGACGTGTTTGTCTGCGGTGAGTTCAACTGGGCTCTGCTGCTGCTCATTGAGCTGCGACGGCAGGGATGTCCAACTCATGTAGTCCACATTCAGACCGATCTGACCTAAAGTGGGTCAGAACCAGTCAAATAATAACAGAATAACCTAGAAATAATGACAACTACAAACTTTTGTCTTTGTTTTAGTGCAAAAAATAACATGAAATTATGAAAATATTTAAATTTACAAAGTATTCAAACAAAACAAATTTAAATAACTTGAAAAAAACTGAAATTTCTTATTAAAATTGCACTTATTTCTCTTAAGACATTACAGGTTTTGTTCGTATTTGTTCAGGTTATTCACATTTATTGTTAAATGAAATGTCTAAAGAAAATTAAGTGTAAGTTTAACAATATTCTGCCTGTTACTAAATGTTTTGTGATTTTGTAGATCTGATCTGTAATGTAAATGATAAACTGAAGGATAATATTCTTAAAATTACACTTATTTTTCTTAAGAAATGTCATTTTATTCAGGTTATTTACATCTGTTTAGTTTAATTAGTTTCTAACTAAATATTTTCATAATTGATTGTAATTATTTTGCACTAGAACAAACAGAAAAATTTGGAGTTATCATTTATAGATAATGTATTAATATTTTTCACATTAAACGAAAAGGCAAATTTGGAGTCATTATTTATTGTTTATTCTGTTATTCTCTTACTTTCGTTCATATGTGGAACCTGAACTAAAACCAGTGACTGTCAATATCTTCAGTGTCATTGTTGCTTTTTGTAAATTCATCCCATGGGTCAGTTTTGGTCCGCGGGCCTCATGTTTGACCCCCCTGTGTTACAGACTTGAATGTGTGGGGTGAAACTCCTAGATTTGGGGCTGATGGGAAATGTGTTGTTGTTGCAGCAGGTGGAGGCTGCACATGGAGACTCAGCTGACGTTTGCAGTATTTGGCACGTTGATGCGGACGCAATGCCAGACTGGATCCACAGTGCTGTTCACCAGGTAAAACAGAATAGAATAGAACAGAACAGAGTAGAAAAGAATAGAATTGAATTGAATAGAATAGAATAGTCTTTAACGTTGACCTTAAACCTTCAGCCAATCAGACTCATCAGATAAACAGAGCCCTTTAATATTCCACATCTGTTTCCTGTTTTGTTTTGTTGTTCTAAACTCTGGTCTTTTTCCTTTCACCTCGTCTGTTTGCGTCCGTCCAGGCCCAGTGGACTCTGGGAAAACTGAACTGTCCGAGCTGCGGGGCTCGTCTTGGAGGCTTTAACTTCGTCCACGGCGGTGAGTGTCCTTGCGGCCGCGACGCCGCTGTCCACCTCAGCAAAAGCCGAGTGGACCGCGACCACAAACACTACGTCCTCATCGTCCAACCGCGGAGGACGAGGCCGCTGGCGGTCCAGCCCGGTCCGCCGATGGACCGGATACCCGACCTTAACAGGGCGGTGCCGTTAAACCCGGGTTTACAGCTAGACTGCGCCGCCGTCGTGTCCCATGTGAGCCCCGGACACGCCTCCAAGTCGCTGAGTGGCGGCGGAGACGCCCCGTCCTTTTCCTTCAGTCCTCTGAACTGCATCTCCCACAGGAGACGGTGCAGTTTGGATGACGACACCATCAGGGCTTCGTGTTTCTGTCGTGGAGTCCTTTCAGACAAATCATCTGTGGAGACGATGAGGACAGACGTGTCAGTCCCATGTCCAACGGCGCGATCGCAGGACGCCGACGAAGGACCGACGGGACGCTCACATGTCTCAGAGGACAGAGGCTCAGCAGTGGACCAGGCCCACCAGGACACAGATCCTTCAGTACTGGACCCATGGATCCACGAGGAGGTTTCAGATCCAGGTCCGATCCTCAGAGACAGAAACGGTGAAGACAGCGAAGACGAACAGGACGACGACGAGACGGTACGTGGATGTTCACCCGTTTACAGGTGGAATCACAATCCACAAAACAGAAAACACGCTTGTCACATGTTTTATAAAACATATATGACAGTTTTTCATTCATTCCATGATGGAGCTCGATTTACTTTGACTCATTTTATGAATCAATTTTCCACATTTAAACAAATAAAAATATAATCCATCTATTCCAGTCTCAAAAATCACATAAAAACCACGCAAAACTCCTTTTTTAAGGGTTTTTAAAACAGAAAAGGTGCAGTTACAAAGGACATAACAATTATAAAATCAAATAAACTGATTTTATTAGTATCTGATTGGTCAGGAACTATTGTGAAGGCGTCGTCTTTATTTCTTCAGATATTTTCTCTGATGAAATTACTGATCGGATTCATTTCAAATTTTATGTTTCTTCCTTTAGGACAATGTCTACAAAGTTTATTCACAGTTTTGAGAATTTAGATTTTTGAAATATTCTAAATGTTCCTTTCCTTCTCCTGGTCCATATGTAAATGGTTTAGAACATGTAAATGGTTCCACATATCAGTCTAGTTCCTATTGATCACTGACAGAAGTCATATATGGACTGTGATTGGATGAGTTGAGTTCTCCTCCAGTGGAAGTCCCGCCCACTTCTGTTGCTAGATTGATCTGTATCCAGACCACAGGACTGGAACATACAGGGCTCGTGACTGCGACTGAATTACGGTCGCATGCGCCTGAGAATTTCGGTAGTGCGACTGTTTTTGAGATTACGATCGCACGGTGCGCCAATAAAAAAATGAGCGAAAATTAAAACGTGCGCCTAGAATAATGGCTGCAGAAGTAACTCGTCAGCTGAAAATAAACAAGCTCCACGCCCCGCTGACTGAAGCGGAAAATCTAGTCCCCGCCCCCTCGCGTGCGCATCTCTGCGGATGGTCCAACACTGCATGACTTCGATGCACTGCCAGCGGTCAGGAAGTACCTACACTCTGGCACCAGGTCAAGGAGACCTGACTTCAGGCGTGGTGTAGACCACAGTGACTAAGGGCCTTTAGGCCATGAAATAAAAAAGTTGGTTGTTGCAAATAATGGTGTGATTCGTCTTTCTTCTCCAAGAACCAACTAAAGTATATACCACACATTGACAATTGTTTTGCACCTGTGTCAGTGTAAGCTTTTTCTTTCATACTCTATTCAAATACTTTATTCTAGGTTAACATTGCTTAAATACATATAGGAATTAGGGCTGCACGATTAATCGATTTTAAATCGAAATCGGATTTTTTAATTAGGACGATTTTTAAAAAAGGGAAATCGTAAAATCGATTTCATCTCTCTCGTGCCTGCGGGCCGCGCGCTTGCGGGCTCCCGTAGGCTCCTCCTCCTATCAGTGACAGCGGTCTGTCACAGAAGTCCGTGCAATGACCGGACTTTAAATGTGTTCATGAGCCCGCAGTACTTATAGCAATGTAAGCCGTGGCTTCACGCACGGATCCCGCAACTGAAATAGAACTGCATGCGGATCACTCATCTTCCGTTGTCCCGGATCCGTACCGTACTGTCTTCTTCCGATCCGGGTCCGGGTCTCGGGGTCATCAGCCTCAGCAGAGGAGCCCACACAGCCCTGTGCCCACACACATCCACCCGCTCCAGGATAGAATCCCTCCAGCGTGTCCTGGGTCGGTCTATTCCACGCACGGATCCCTCAGTTTAAACAGAACCGCATGTGGATCACTTATATTAACCTGGTCCACGCACACACGCACGCACGACTGATGCCTGTCACTGACTTACATTGGTATCACTTCTGTGGGCCCAGATACCCAGGGAAAAAAAATAAAATTAAATAAAATTAAAAAAAACAACAACAACACACACACACATATATATATTTAAAAAAATTAAATAATTAATTTAGTCCTCTTGCTAAATTTTTCATTCACAAATGTAAGTTCTGTAACACAAAAACAAATATTTATTTTTTGAAAGATGTTGAACTTTATTTAAAGCTGTTAGTTAAATCTGGAAACAAAAAGGCTATAAAAAACATAAGTATTTGCTCTGATTTGGACATTGTGTTATAGTGTATTCCCCCTGGCAAACTTATGTTATTTTCTTGTTGCATACATTGTTTGTATACTCTATTTCATTCAATAAAGATTTAATTAAGAAAAAATAAACTTCTGGGGGTTCATCACGTGATACCATCACAGATTTGAGGTCAGAGCAGTGCCTTGCATTGTGGGCTGCTCACGAAAACGACATGCTGACTTCTGTTGTCTTTTGTAGTTTTACCCAAAAATCGAAATCAAAATCGAAAATCGAGTTTTTAGAGGAAAAAATCGGGATTTTTTTTTTTTGCCAAAATCGTGCAGCCCTAATAGGAATATTACTTGGTATGGCCAAGAGTTTTGCTTGTTCTCCAAATTTTTTATATAATAGTGGTGCGCCTAGATTTTAGCCTGTGCTCCTAACTTTTTAGGGTTAGGAGCACAGTGCTCCTAGGTCAAAAAGTTAATTTTGAGCCCTGAACATAGAACAGAACTAGGACTGGAACATAGACCAGAACCAGAACTGGAACACAGAACAGAGCCAGGACTGGAACACACACCAGAACCAGGACCGGAACATAGAGCAGAACCAGGACCGGAACACAGAACAGAACCAGGACCGGAACACAGAACAGAACCAGGACCGGAACACAGACCAGAACCAGGACTGGAACATAGACCAGAACCAGGACTGAAACACAGAACAGAACCAGGACTGGAACACAGACCAGAACCAGGGCTGGAACATAGACCAGAACCAGGGCTGGAACATAGAACAGAACCAGGGCTGGAACATAGAACAGAACCAGGGCTGGAACATAGAACAGAACCTTAACACCTCACATATTCAACATAGAACAGACTCTGACGTACAGAGACACTGGAACTGTTTGTATTTTAGTTGACTGTTTGCATGTGTTTCCTCTTCAGCGTCAGACATCGTCCACCTCAAACCGACTGAATAAACGGGAGAAGAACCGTCTGAAGAGTCTGCGCAGGAAACAGAGGAGGAGAGAACGCTGGCTTCACCGTCAGCTGGAGCAGGAACAGGTCCGACACCATCACCACCACCATCATCATCATCATCAGTTGTGAGCTGGTCAGACGTCCATTGTTGTGTGTTTCCAGGGCAACGGCGTGAACGTGTCGCCGCAGGAGGCCGACGACGCCGACAGGGAAGGTGTGACGTGCGCCGTGTGTCTGGACGTCTACTTCAGCCCGTACACCTGTCGACCCTGCGACCACGTCTTCTGCGAACCCTGTCTGCGAACACTCGCCAAGAACCGCCACGCCAACACGCCGTGTCCGCTCTGCCGCACACTCATCACACACACCAGCTTCAACAAAGGTCGGCCGCCACCAAACACACACACACACACACACACACACACACACACCTGGATTCATTTATTACCTTTAGGCTGCGTTCAGACTGCAGGTAAATGTGACCTGTATCTGATCTAATTATACTTTTCTTTTTTCTTTTGTTCAGACATGGTGTAGTTTTTAGATGTTATCTGCTTGTTACCATTTAAAAACTATACCTTGTCTGAACAAAAGAAAAAAGAAAAGTATAATTACATTAACAGAAGACAAAATGAACGTCATTAGCCTGCATCTGATCTGTTAAAGACAGTTTGAACAGCACTAATCTGACCCAGACCACTTTCATATGTGGTCCTGAATCTGACCCGGACCACTTTCACATGTGGTCCTGAATCTGACCCGGGCCACTTTCATATGTGGTCCTGAATCTGACCCGGGCCACTTTCATATGTGGTCCTGACTCTGGTACGTATCTGATATTTTACATGTGACTTCAGACTGAACGGCCAGATCGCATTTATCCGAATCTGTGTTTACCTCCATCTGACCGATGATTCGAACAGAATTATGGGAAATTTCTCCGATCCCTCCGTTCGTAGTGTGGTCCTGAAAAAACTCAGTTTCAAGGGTCAAACAGCCCTCCGCCTTAGCCCTTCACCTCCGACTAATCGAGAATCGGGACAACACTGCCCCTTCATGTGTACGTGCAAAACAAAGGGGGAGGGGCCTAGGGAATTGGACTAACTAACTAAAAGCTCGTCAACGACTTCGAGTAAAAAAAGGAAACACTCTGAAGACTTTAGTTCAAGCAGGTTTAATTTCGGGAAGAAAGAATCAAATCCCGTTTCCATCCACGTCACCGACCAGAACTTGCACAGATCAGGTCGTCATGGTTACCAGCTGATTTCTTTTCCTGCAGCGGTCATATAAACCTGCCTTCAATGTTCTGCTCCTTCCTTCCAGAACTCCACCACGCTGCTAAAACCTTCTTCCCTAAAGTCTACGTCAGCCGGAAACAGAACTTCCAGAATGCTCCGTGTTCCAAGTGGCCGCTGCCGAGCTGTCGCAAACGTTTCCGAAACCTGTGGGGTGAGAAATCTGCACGGCGCTGTAGTAATGACAAAATGTGTTTCGTACAGTTTGTTTGTTTGTATTTTATCAACTTGAACCGTAAATAAAAACACCAAACACTCAATAACGGCCATATTTTTAACCCTTTAAATTCCATGTTTGTAATGGAAACAAACCATATTTTTGGTGCAAAAAATACACTTTTTTTTTAATAAACTATTTATCCTATAGACTCCTAAATGTTCCAGTGTAAAGAACCTGTAAAGTCAATGTGTTGTAAAGTACAAACTGTTTTATTCTGACACAAACCTGTATCTGTGAAACTACAGACCACCAACATTTGGACTGAATCTGTATTTATTACTGATTCAAACTTGGTAAAGTGTTAGCGCTTTTATTCTGGAGGTTTTTTACTAATAGACCAGTCTAATCATTACTGGTGTTCCACAGGGCTGCATGCTCTCCCCATCTTTTTATTTAAATAATTTGCAAATTCACAATTATTCTGCATGCTTCTTTACATGTAGATGTAATCAGTACTGATGTCCCACAGGGCTGTGTGTTGGCACCATTTCCATATTTAAATAATTTGCAAATTCATTTTTATTCTGCATGTTTGTTTTTTAACTTATATTTTATCGTTTCATTTTTCAAATTTTACGACACAAACATTTAGAACATAGTGTCAGTTGTTGTCCTGTATATTGTCCAATTTTTCCATCCTATTCTGCATGTTTTTTACTCGTAGACCAGTCTAATCAGTACTGGTGTCCCACAGGGCTGCGTGTTGTCACCTTTGATGTTTTCTGTGGATTTAAATGATATAAAAATTCACTGTTATTCTGGAGGTTTTTCACTTGTAGACCACTGGCTGCAGGTTTATCGTATGTTAAATATTTTCTTCTACGAGGCTGAACGCTGCTGTGGTGAATTGTTTTTAGGATCTCAGAGGCGAGTGGCGGAGGCGGCGGGCGGGCGCTGGCGTTTGACCCCGGCCGTGTTCATGCTGGACGCCCTGGATCTGACCGACATGCGCGGTTGGCTCTTCGACATCGCTCTGGTCATCGTCTACATCCACTCGGTCAACTGGATCCTGGCGGCGCTGCTCTTCGGTTTCCTCACCTACTACTTCCTGTGCTGAGGTCAAACCGGTCTGTATTCACTCAGAACCAACGTGTCGGACCGAACAACACCTGCACACAAAGGTTTGAAGGAAACCTAGTTTTTACTCTTGGGTCCGTTTTTTTCCCCCTGGAGCCACGATGAGCATAAATTTGATTGACAGACAAAGGAACCAATTAAAAGCCGCATTTAACCTGGGAGCGTTTACTGCCAATGTGTTTGTTTGTACAGTTTTCGTAACCCATCCTGCACTTTATCAGCTGTCAAGTCTGCCAAAAAAGGGGGACGGACATGGACAGAACCATCATATTTACAGATTATGGGATGGACTGACAGTCGAACGGCTCCAAACAAATGTCTGACAAGATGAATGTGTTTTTGGAAAGTCGGGGAAAAAACACTTGAATATTTCATCTCAATAATTCTTCTGTGGAACGCGAAGATGGTTTGTCTGTCTGTCGTCTTCAACCGACTCTTTTTCTGCGTCGACTGTTAGTGAATCACAAATATTTCACGTATTCTTTTGTGCAAATATTCAGTATTTTTTCACTTTGGAAAAATCCAGGTTTTCAGGTATAAGCTAAGTTGAAATGAGTTCGTTTTTGCCTTTTTTTCAGAATAAAAGCAGTGACACACACGTTTCCCTTTAACAAAAACTAGAACAAAGTATTTATTTTCTACAAACGTGACATGTTTCTCAGTAGTCACTTTTCTATCAGACATATGCAAAAAACTTTACCGATATTTACTAAATGTTGAAAAAACAGAAGTGCGTAATGTCGGTTTTTCCATGAAATCACAAATGCGATGATTTGTTTTTTATTTATTATCACGAGATGACACGAGAAGTCATTCCATAAACATGGTGACGAACGTAAACATGGAGTTGATTTACAGATATATTCATTATTATTATTATTATTATTATTATATATTACCCCTCTATCTCCTACTAAATTCTAAAATGATTAGGTTTCGTGGTGTGTCCACTAGGGATGTAAACAGTTAATCGACTATCAATTAATTATCGACAAGTATTTGCTCAGTTAAATTATTAATTGTCGGTTAATTGCCCTTTTCCACGTCCTGTCCGACGGCTGCCGGTTTGTCCATGCTGCGATGCCGCGGCTGGGGTCACCGGTCAAATCGATCAAGCCGGTGAAATCTGGCTCCATCATGTCAAGTAGTGATGCAGTCAGAAATACCCATTTCTTCTAAACTGCTGCTCTTCAGATCCATTTATTGAATTTCTCTGCAGAATTTCTTTAGTTCTACTCCATAAATGTCAATGCTTGTACTGTATCCCTAATGGTTCAACAAATCAATCATTAAGGAATAACATGCTTTTTTAATGAAGTATATAAACAATATTTAGCTTTTATTCTTATAGACCCTTATTGAAAGAGACATTCAGGTTCTCAGGAAAATCCCCGCTTATCAGTTAATTGTTAATCGATCGATAAGGTCAACCAACTAATGATTAACGGATTAATTGATCATTTGCATCCCTAGTATCCACATATACCGCAATATGTTTCTTTTAAAACTCTTCTTCTCCTCTTGTTGCACCGTCCGTCGACATCAGTTTTTTTTTTTTTTTGTTCACGTGACTCTAGTTCCAGAAAAAGGTCTTTCCGTTGCACTTTTGTGTGATGTACCATTTATGCTACGCCTGAAAAACCACCTCTTGCCAGTGCAAAAACTTTTAATTGTAAAATGGGAGTTTTGGCGAAATTGTTGTTTTTCCATCAGGTAAATTTTTATGCGCAGGTTATATTTGCGTAGTTTGAGGGTCGATGGAAAAGTGACTAGTGAAACAGTTAGTCTTCCTACCGTTTGGTTTTTCATGGTGCTGTTGTGATGTGCAATAGTTTTATGAGCTGATGTTTGGAATAATCTGAGAGTTGAAACGAAACACTAACTGTGATAAATCTACGGTGTCATTTCAGGTCTTTACGTGATCTGCATCAGCTTTTTGCACTTAAGTTCTTCTAAAAGGCTTTAAAATGGTCTGTTGATGTGCTTTACTGTGCTTTTTTTTTTGTTGGTGTACGTATTAAACCAGGGGATGAAACTCATGTTAGTTCAGGTTCCACATTCAGCCCATTATGATCTGAAGTGTATCAGACGTCAAATAATAACATGAAAAAAGTAAAAGTACATTATGAAAAATTTTACATCGACAGAGTTTCCTTTAAAAATGTGAATAACATGAACAACCTGAAATGTTTGAAGAGAAATAGCTGCAATTTTCCTATGTTTATCATTTCCACATGTGCATTACAACTTACAGATCACTGTGGATCTACAAATTAGAGGTCGACCGATACGGGTTTTTCTAAGGCCAATGCCAATTTTAAAATATTTGGTCAGCCAATGGCCGATATTTACAGCAGAGTTTTGAGGCTGATTTTTATTTTTATTTTTTTAAAGCACATTGACCATAAAATACAATTGACACACTCAGAAAATTAAGATTTTTATCCAGCAACATAAATGAAATTACTAATGCACGTACACATAGTACTGTTTTAACATTTATTGAACTTCAAATGCTGCTCACACAGGTGCCTGATCAAATATCTTATAACATTTTTACTACTGATCAATTATCAGCTTTCAAAAAAAAATGAAGGCCGATGTTGAAAATAATCAATGTATCAGTCTGATATATTGGTCTACTTCTACTAAAAATACACAAACAAAAATTTGTAACAGGCAGAATATTGTTAGAATGACACTCACTGCTCCGAAGACATTTCAGGTTGTTCATATTTGTTCAGGTTATTTACATTTTTTGCAAAAGGATAGTTTGTAAATGTAAACATTTTCATGGAAATTGATTTTTTTGCCTTAAAACAAAGACAAAAACTTGTAGAGGTTATTATGGTAGTATTTGACTGGTCTGACCCACTTTAGAACCGGAACTAAACTGTCTGTTCATATCTTCAGTGTATTTTTTGCATTTCACAGATTCATCCCAGGGGACAGATTGGACAGACTGGACCCTTTGGGGGGGCCAGTTTTGGCCCGGGGGCCATATGTTTGACACCTGTGTATTAATGTGAAAAAAGACGTTCTGAAGCAGATGAAACCGTCTCATCGATGTTGTGACATCTTTGTCACTGTGGGTGTGGATTTCAGGATGCAGGGAATTTGTCCCCTGGTTTTTATCATGTGCATTTGTTCCCAACAATAAAAAACATCAAATAAGCAGATGTGTAATGTCGTACCAACCCATTTCTTGGACACTGTTCACCTGATTCTTTTCAGGCAGGCGGCCATCCTCCAGGAGTCTGGGTCTGCTCCAGTATTCTGCCTGTTTCTACCTCTTCACTGCCTCCAGTCACTAGTGTTTGCTCCTGGAGGATTCTGTTGGTTTCTGTAAATTGGCTTAGAGTCTGGTTTGGACCAACTCAATATGTAAAGCATCATGAGATAACTTTTGTTATGATTTGGCGATATGTAAATAATATTTGATTTGATTTTCAAATTTGACACATATTTTTATTAGTAGTAGATGTGGTTTATGGTGGTGTATTAGGGTCACATAGGAAAAAAAAAACACTTCTCACTACGTGAATAAACCCATTGTATTTTGAGAATAAAGTCGTAGTTTTAGAAAAAAAAACTCAATTTAATGAAAATAATGTTATACGTTTATTAGATTAAAGTCGTAATATTTTGAAAATAAATTTGCAATAGTGGGATATAAAGTCATAATTTAGAAATTCTAAACCTTGTTGATGACAGTTTCCGGTTTCAGCGTTAGCCAGTCAGTTCCTCCTCCACAGAAGAGGTCATTTATTCCAAATCCATTCGATTCTTCCAACGAAACAAACCCAAACGTGCAAATTCCTTCAACTAATGCTAGTGTGTTGATGGTGGGCAGGGCTAATAGGCTCCTTATTTGGCGGGCGGGGCTAATAGGCTCCGTATTTGGTGGGCGGGGCTAATAGGCTCAGTATTTGGTGGGCGGGGCTAATAGGCTCAGTATTTGGTGGGCGGGGCTAATAGGCTCAGTATTTGGCCTTTGTGCGTAAACCCCAAATGAAAGTAGAACCTCACAGAATGTTCCCAGTTCTGCCTCATGTGACGAGTGGGTACGATTTTATTTTCAGAGATTATGATATTTTTCCCACCTGTTTTTAAATTATGACGTTTTTCTCATAATATTACGACTTTATTCTCATAAAATTATGCTAAGATGATTGTGACTGTGATGCAGCTTCATATAAACCCTTAGATGCATCAGTGGGTCCAAATGACCCGCTGAGGCTGTTTTCATGAAATATCTTTGTAATGAACAGTTATTGTTATTGACATCGTGCTGTTGAAATTTTTAACTTCGTTTGTATAGATTTTATGAAATTGGACTTTCTGTTTTACTACCCCAGACGTAGGTGGGTCAAAATGACCCCCATTCATTTACAGTAGAATTACATCAGAACCTTTGATTCATTCAACAGTAAAACCACAGGATTCAATAAATACATGTTGATATATTGTTCTATTGCTGTTATATAATAAATATTATGTACTATGTATTATTTAGGCTACTATACTTTGCTTTTCAACTTTTCAAAATATAATTAATTAATTAATTGTTTAAAAAAAAAAAGAAAAAGAAAGATAATAAAATATTTGACACATGAAATCATTCTTTTTTGGACCAAATATAAAACAGATGATGATTTTTAACATGAGTAAAGTGTCAAAAAAAACCAAATATTTATGTTAGAGTTGGGGGGGGGGGGGGGGGGTCTATGGTGCTGATGCTGAGGGGTTTGAAGGCTGTGGTGCTGATGGGGGGGGGGGGGGGGGGGGGGCTGTTGCTTCTCTGGACACTGATGCTCTTAAACGGTTAACCGCCGGTCGGAGGGTGACGACTTGTTTTGCTGTTGGCTCGCGGTGAATCCTCTGCACACGTGAGCGCGGCGGCGGAACACGCCCCCCCACCCCCACCCCCACCCCACCCCACCCCGTCGGCCTGCAGGAGCGGCTGAAGGTGACTCTCCTCCGGCCGTGGATGCGCAGACCTGCTGGGCTCCGTCCGCTCCGCGTCACGGTCCTGCTCCGCGGATCCACCTCTCGCGCCTGAAGGGGGAGGGGGCTGCCTACGTCACCCGAGGCGTCCGTTCTGCGCTCGGTAGAGGACGCGGACAGAGGAGGGGGGGTGGGGGCGTCAGTGTCGGTGTGGCCGGGCTCCGCTGGTGGCTGTGCATGCATGTGTTCTGCTCCGTACGGCCGCAAAAAGCGCCCCAGGTCCGCAGGGAGCGTGTTCCCCTCCGGTAAGGGGGCGCACACGGACCCGGAGCGGCGGCAGAGCGCGGGGGGGCCGGTGGACGGCAGCAGGATGGTGAGTTCACGGATGATGCTCTGCAAAAAAAACAGACAGGAGGCAGATGAGGGTGTGCGGCTGCAGCAGTGGCGCAAAAAAAACAAACAAACCGCAGCGTTTAGCACAGGAGTCAGGAACTGCGGGAGGGGGGGGGGGGGGGGGGGGGCTTTGGTCCGGGGCGGGGGTGTTGACGGACTGGTTTGTTTTTGCAGACTGTGCAGGAATTCAACACGCTCGTGGCGCTGTACCGGGAGCAGGTGATCTCCGTGGGGGAGGTGTCCGCAGACTGCCCCTCTCTGCGGGCGCAGATGCACCACACGCGGGCCAAAGGATGCTCCATGGCCCGGGCCGCGCACCGGGACCTGGCCCTCATCTCTGTGTCAGGGTGAGGAGGAACCCAGAGAACATGCACCTAGAACCACATGCACCTAGAACCACATGCACCTAGAAAAGCATGTACCTAGAACCCCATGCACCTAGAACCACATGCACCTAGGACCACATGCACCTAGGACCACATGCACCTAGAACCACATGCACCTAGGACCACATGCACCTAGGACCACATGCACCTAGAACCACATGCACCTAGAAAAGCATGCACCTAGAACCCCATACACCTAGGACCACATGCACCTAGGACCACATGCACCTAGAACCACATGCACCTAGGACCACATGCACCTAGAACCACATGCACCTAGAACCACATGCACCTAGAACCTCATCCTGTGGAAACATCTGCTCCATTCATTCATTCATTCATTCATTCACCACAGATCTAAACCCTGAAGAGTCACTGAGAACAAACACACACACACACACACACAAACAAACACACACACACACAAACACCCACACAACAAACAAACACACACACACAGACACACAAACAAACAAACACACACACACACACACACAAACAAACACACACACACACACAAACAAACAAACACACACACACAAACAAACAAACACACACACAAACACACAAACAAACACACAAACAAACACACACACACAAACACACAAACAAACACACACACAAACAAACAAACACACACACACAAACACACAAACAAACACACACAAACAAACACACACACAAACACACACACACACAAACCTGTGTGTTCATGTGCAGGTTCAGCTGCAGAAATGCTTTCAAATCTGCTCTTCATCACTTCCATTCTCCTCTGTTTTTTTTTTTTTTTTTTTTTTTTGGACCATCTCTTGGTTTTGTGTCACCTTCACTGTCCTCCATGTTGGTTTCAGTTTGCACCGACCCATGAGCAAAAACAGACACTGGTACCCAGATCAGAAAATAGGAAAAAAATCTGACAATATTTAGTTTTTACCATTAATTCACCGACTAAATCTGAGAATATTTCATTTTTTATGCATTTATCACTGAAAGGTGAGAAGATTTAGTTTATTGGTTCAATCTGAAAATATTTATATTCCTCCTCTTCTTCATCCTCTTCCTCCTCTTCTTTTTCTTCCTTCTTCTCTTCCTCCTCTTCTTCCTCCTCCTCCTCCTCCTCTTCTTTTTCCTCATTTTCTTCCTCCTCCTCTTCCTCCTCTTCTTCCTCCTCCTCCTCCTCCTCCTCCTCTTCCTCCTCAGTCCAGAGGATGGGGAGATCCACCCAGAGATCTGTCGTCTCTTCATCCAGCTGCAGTGCTGTCTGGAGATGTTCATCACAGAGATGTTGAAGTCCATGTGTCTGCTGGGGGTTCTGCAGCTGCACAGAAAAAGTAACAACACTTTTACACCTTTACCTTTAACAGTCCAGACCAGACTCAGACTCAGACTCCAGACCATGGAGAGCACAGGCGTCCAACTCATGTTAGTTCAGCTTCCACATTCAGCCCAATGTGGTCTCAAGTGGATCAGAACCAGGACAATAACAACATAATAACATAACTAATCACAACTCTGATTATCAACATTTTCTGCTTTTTTAGTTTGTCTGATCTGCCTTAGCAGAGGTCTGCGCTCTCCGAGTGCTTTAATAGTTTCCAATGCAACTTTTATTTATTTGATTTTTTTAAATTCTGATTTTTTTATTTGAATTAAGCAAAAAAAAAATCTTTAATTAAGGAAAAAAAATCTGCCAATGGAACAAGTGAAAGTTATCTTTGTCAGATTAGTTGAAATCAGATTTTGCAGATCTATTGTCTATAAATCAGTTCTTATATTTAACTGAAAAGTTCCTCTTTAGGTGATTCTGTCTGATTTTAAGTGTGATGAGATATTTGGACTAGAAATGAGACAAATACAGTTGGTAAGATTTAGATTTTTGCAGTGAAGTATAGGGGTGTAAGAAAATATCAGTTCTGCAATATATCGCGATATTTCACAATACTGTATCGATATTAAAAAGTACTGTATCGATCTTTTTAGATATTTATTCAAATGCAGATATTGTGGAGGTTCATTTTTGTTTTTTGTTTATATATATATATATATATATATATATATATATATATATTTTTTTTTTTTTTTTTTTTAAACTCATATTGAATAATGTTAGTTCCTTTGTTGGGATTGAACTAAAATCCTGTTCTGATGTTAGTTCTGAACTAATAGAATCTGAACATTAGAACAGGATCTGAAACTGTGACGTCTGTAAAACAGAATTTCAGTTTGAACACAGGAACATTTTGTGATAGAACATCAGATCCTGTTGGGATCAAATAAAAATGTGTTTAGTATTTGTGCAGATTTCTGGTGTAATTCAATTCTTCAAGGAAATAATCATTTAAAAAAGAAACAAACTAAAAATAGCCTTTTTAACAGTATCATGATATATTGTGATATATCATGTTGTGATCCTAGTATTGTGATTTGTATCATATCACCAGATTCTTGCTGATACACAGTCCTAGTGAAGTATAAGTTTGGTGCAGAAATGTCCATGCATTCTTCAGATAATGTGATTATGTGGTTGAATGGACAGACAGACAGATGATAAAACAGTTCCCGCCCCCCCCCCCCCCTTTCACCCAGACGTTGGTCAAGGGGTCAAACCAGACCAGAACCAGAACCGTCCTGATCCAGTTCTGCTTTTGTCTGTTTGGTCCTGAAGGAACCGACTCGGAGCCTAAGGTGGACTTCAGGGTGGACGAGAGCTCCGACGTCCCCATCCTGGACGAGCGCTCCTCGTCCCCCACCGACTCCCCCCAGGAGCCGTGGATGGTGGGAACCGACATTGACAACATCGAGAGGTCGGACGTCGCCACGACAACAGGGTTTATGTTTATGTGTGTGTGTGTTTTCCTGCTGATCCGGGGTGTGTGTGTTGGTCTTCACAGAGACATGAAGGAGATGAGGAACCTGCTCAGTAAACTCAGGGACACCATGCCTTTGCCTCTGAAGAACCAAGGTACGAAAACACAGAATCAAACTCACAACCAGAGAAAGAAAACCCAACACTGAAGTAAGATGAGGGACCAATCCCAATTCACCCCTTGGCCCCTCCCCCTTTAAATGGAGCTGGAAGGGGTAGTGGTGTAAACGTTCTCCTCTGAAATGGTCCAGCCCTGTTCCCTCATCCATGTCACTATAAACACATGTTCTAACCGTGTTTCCTACAGTATTCCTCATGTCGTCAGCAGCTGGAACCGTCTGTTCCAGGGGCTTTGGTCATCTTTTTGTATCTATCATCTATAAACTTTACCAGTTTACCAATTTTATGTGACATTTTCTCTGATATTAAAGTGATAAAATTATGATAAACTTCTCATAGATTTATTAAGAAAAAATATTATTTCCTGAGATTAATGCCACAAATGTATTACAATAGAAAAATATTTATGAAGAAAAACTTGAATATTCTCTATTCTCTAAATTTCTAATAAAAAGCAGTGTTTTTATTATGTTATAAATTCCTGATTTGAGAAAATTAAACTATATTTGATCAGGAAATTCCACCTAAATTTCTGATTTTATATATAAATCTGTTTATGATTTATTCTCTGAAAATATTAAAGTGTTTCTCATGAATTTTAATAAATTTTAGTTATAAATTATAAATAACTTTGGCTTTTTGCTGAAAATAATTATCGAAAACTCATTGTCTTATTCTCAAAATTTTTCTTGTAAATTTTCAGTTTAAATGTGAGAACATTCAATATAATATTCAATTTTGTTCTCCTAAATTCTTGATTTAAGTTTTCTAGTAAATTTTTGTGTTTTTTTTTTCTTTAATTTTTTTCAAAATTGTAGTTTTTTGTTTATTCATTGGTAGTTTGGGTTTGAGGCTTCACTTTTGTATAATTTCAGGGTTTTTTTTTTTTTTTCAGATTTCATCAGCAGAATATTCAACTTTAAATCTTTTAAATTTATTTTTCCTTTTCATTTTAATCTCGGAATGTTAGATTTTTTCTTATAAATTTGTGACTTTCATAGTATAAACATTTCTTTATTCTCAAACATTTTCTTGTAAATTTTCTCTTTAAATGTGAGAGAACATTCAATATGATCTTCAAGTTGGTTCTCAATTTTAACCTCAGAATATTAAAGCTTTCACTGTAATTGATTTATTTTTCATTTTTCAGCATTTCAGTTTTTTAATTTATTCATTTGGGTTTGATTTTTTTTTTTTTTGTAGGAATTTTGTACAGTTTCAGTTTTGTTTTTTAATCAGAACAGAATATCCAAGTTTTTAAGATTGTAACTTTGTGGTTTATCTTTCTTGGAATTTTGATCTCAAACTGTTTTTTTTTTCTTGTAATTTTTTTTTTTCCTTCCACAGACGACAGCAGTCTGTTGAATCTGACTCCTCACCCTCTGATCCGACAGAGGAAACGCCGTTTTCCTGGACTTTGCTGCATGGTTTCTGGCTGATCCACGTCCGACTCTTCGAAACCAGGATTGTCTTTCATCGTATCTTCACCTCTTCTTCTTCTTCTTCTTCTTCTTCTTCGTATCTGTGCTCGTTCGTCCATTGTTTTATTCGTCCACTGCAGTCGTTTCCACTGTCGATCAGTGACTATTACTTTAACCGTCATTTTGTTGATAAAACATCAGGAAAATGTCTTTACTTTTGTCCGATTGCTTATATTATTCAGTCTAAAACCCAAAGATATTCAATTTATTTTCAGATGCAACAAAGAAAACAGATCTTTATATTTGAGAAGCTGTGACCTGTTGAATTTTGGCTTTTTCTGCGACAGAACCTATCAATGAGATCAACTGTTGGAATTCTATTTTATATTGAGTCATCTGCTGTTGCAGCTCAGATCTTTATACTGATATTTACTTCTATGAATATTTAGGTTTTTTCCCATAAATTTATTTTTAAAAAATATCTGAGAACATTTTGTTTATTTTTTTCCCCATAAATTCATCACTTAAAATGTGAGAATATTCATCAATTAAATGAGAATATTTTTTTTACTGTAAATGTGTCACTTAAGTCTGAGAATAAATATTTTTTTCCCATAAACGTATCAGATAAATGTAAGAATATTTCATTTTTTCCATAAGTTTGTCTCTTAAATTGGAGAATTTTTAGTTTTTCCCCGTACATTTATCCCTGACAACATTTACGTCTGATCTTTACTGATATTGTTTTTTTTTTTTTTTTTTTTTCCGGTAAATTTTCCCTTAAGTCTGAGAATATTTAGTTTTTTTCATACATTATCACTAAAGGTGAGAATATTTAGTTATTGTAGTCCCACAAATTTATTGGTTCAATATGAAAAATATTTAGTGTTTTTTCTAAATATTCATCACTTCAATTTCAGAATATTTTATTTTTTCCCATAAATTTATCACAAAAATCTGAGAACATTTTGTTGATTTTTTTTCTATAAACTCATCCCAATTTGACAATATTTTTTTTCCATAAATTCATCACTAAAATTTGAGAATATTTCATTTTTCCCCATACTGTTATCCCTGACAATATTTACGTCTGATCTTTTTGCTGATATTTACTAATATTTGTTTTTCTCATAAATTTTCACTTAAGTCTGAGAATACTTTGTTGTTTTTTTTCCATAATCTCATCACTTAAATGTGACAATATTTAATATTTTTCTATAAATTTGGCACTTAAATGTTAGAAGAGTTATTTTTTCCATGAATTCATTTCTAAAATGTGAAAATATTTCTAAACTAAATCTGGGAAGTATTTTTATTTTTATCCCCATACATTTATTGCTGAGAAAATGTACATCTGATCTTTACTAATATTTGTTTTTTTTCCTGTAAATTTTCCCTTAAATCTGAGAATATATATTTTTCTCATACATATTTTTCTCATACATCATACATACATCACAAACGCTCAGTGATCAGTTTTGGTTCCACCGGATTTGCTCTTCCTCCTCATGGACATCCATCATTTTCTTCCTTATCTTTGTATTTTTCGTGTGAACTCTGATAATAAGGACGATCCGGTGACTTCCTGTACTTGTGTTTGTCTGTCCAGAGGGTTTGTGCGTCGGTCAAAGTGCAGAAAAACCGTCGTCCGGATGCTTTAAGGAGACGAGGCGTGTACATATGGAGGCTATGCACAGGTGTTTTCAGCTCCAGCTGTGTCTTTGTGCTCGTGTCCGAATGTGTCGACCACTGACGCTTATTTTCCATTCAACGCGTTTCCTTTGCAGCTGTTCACGTGAAGCTACAACCCTGTGTTTGTACCGATATCTGAAAATATTACATTTATTTACCTCCAAAATTTATAGGAAACTTAAATCTGACAATATTTAACTTTTACCTTAAATTCATTATAAAAAAATCTGAGAATATTTAGTTTTTACTATTAATTCACCGACTAAGTCTGAGAATATTTCATTTTTGTCATACATTTATCACTAAAAGGTGAGAATATTTTGTTTTTTTTAGTCCCACAAATTTATCGGTTCAATCTGAAAATATTTTGTGTTTTTTCAAAATATTCCTCACTTCAATTTCAAAATATTTTCTTTTTTTCCATAAATATATCAGAAAAATCTGAGAAAGTTTAGTTGTTTTTTTCTGTTATAATTTTTCTTTTTGTCTATAAATTTTTCACGTAAATGTGAGAATATTTTTTCAATAAATGTGTCGCTAAAATGTGAGAATATTCATCAGTTAAATCTTTTTTTTTCACTGTAAATTCACCACTTAAATCTGAGAAAATTTAGTTTTTACCTTAAATTCACAACGAAAATCAGAGAATATTTGTACTGTAATTTAACACAATTATCACAGAATATTTGTTTTTCAATAAACCACTTTAATCTGCAAAAATTTCTCTGAAAACATTCACGTCTTTCTTGTGTTTTCAGTCAAAAAATCAAGAAAACTCTAAAACACGATTGACTTGAGGTTGGAAAAGTCAATGTTTTTAGTTGCATCAGACGTGAATAAGAGCAAAGGAAAACTGTTCATGTAGAAACTGAAGGTGAACGCTTAACGCCGCCGTAGTTTTTCACCTTTAGGGCAAAGTTTGTGATTTTTTGCAGGAGGTTCAATATTACATCAGTGTTTTTTTGCTTTTAGACTCAAAATCGTTTCATCGTGCAGGACAGTGTCAGCGTTAGTCTTCCCTAAAAATAAAATAACTGCAATCCACCATCAAAGGTGCGGTCAAATGTCGAACATTGAGGTCAACAGTTGAATGTTGCGGTCAACCATTAAATGTTGAAACCAACCGTCAAACGGTGCAATCACCTGTTGAATGTTGCGATCAACTGCTGAACATTGTGATCAACTGCCGAACAGTGTGGTCAATAGTCGAACGTTGAGGTCAACCGTCAAATGTTAAGGTCCACGGCCAAATGCTGAGGTCAACGGCCGAATGTTGAGGTCAACGGCCAAATGCTGAGGTCAACAGTTGAACATTGAAGTCAACGGTCGAACGTTGAGGTCAACAGTCGAATGTTGAGGTCAACGGTCAAACGTTGAGGTCAACAGCTGAACGTTGAGGTCAACCGTCAAACGTTAAGGTCCACGGCCAAATGCTGAGGTCATCGGCCGAATGTTGAGGTCAATGGCCAAATGCTGAGGTCAACAGTCGAACGTTGAGGTCAACGGTCGAACGTTGAGGTCAACGGCCGAACGTTGAGGTCAACGGCCGAACGTTGAGGTCAACAGTCAAATGTAGCGCTTAGCAGTTGAACATTGTGATTGACCGTCAAAAGCTGCAATTAGTCGTCGAATGCTGTGATCAACCATCAAACATTGTGATCAACTGTCAAAGGGTGCGATTGATCGTCCATGAAGTCGTGTTCATCGTGTTGTTTTTCTGGACCTCTGGTGACGTCGTTTGAATCGTCCTCAGTTTCTTCATGTTTCCGACATGTTTTATCGTCCATGTTTGTCGTCAGCGTAGATAAACCAGTGTAAACCAGGACATTTTATAATATGAATAAAGTTTTACATAAAAATGATTTTCAGTCTGGTGTTTTCTGTTTTAGACACTCGAGAAGACAGTCTATGGATGCATCTGAAGAAAAACTCCACTGTTTTCATTTGGCCACACGTGGCTCCAGTTTCAACAGAATTTCAAAGTTATTTGAAAGGAAAACCAAAATAACGAGACTCGTCACAGCAGAGGATTATTTGTCAATTTTGTTGTTGTTTTTATAAAGTTTTGTTAATGTTAATTTTTGTGCTGGATATGTTCATTTTATTTATTTACTTTTTACCCTCGGCCATACTGACCGCATCAGCTGGTCGTTTGTCTGTCCGCCCTAAAACTTTACCACACACTCAGTCAGGCCACTGGGGGCAGTAGTGCGCCTGTTAAGCCAGGAAGTCTTCTCTTCAGCTGAAACTCAGACTTGCTTCCTCCTCCTCTCTCTTCTCTCTTCTTTCAGCTGTTGTCCTGTCAGTCTGCTCTCACTCCAGCTGTTTTCTGTCATAAACTCTTCTTCTGCTTCTGTTGTGTCTGTGCTTCTTCCAGACCTCTTCTGTCTGCATTTCCAGTCCAGTTTCAGTGCCTTTGGATGCTGAAGGAAACTGGACTGACTGACACCTGGACTTTCTTGGACATTTCTCTGTAGGACACACCTCCATTTTTCAGTCTTCTGATGCTCTGTCTCTCTTCTATGGTTAATTGTCTTTTCCTCTTTTCCATTTTTACAGTAACACACTACTTTCTGCAGTCCAGTCCTGTTCAAATACTGCTCCAACGGTATGGTACCAAAGTGTGTTCAACACTACTTTTCTGCAGACACCGGGGGTTGAAGGAATTCACAAACGTTGGGACACCTGGAGGAACTGGTAGCACCAACTTTCCAGGTTTGATCAACCTCCACTGCTGCAGAACTGCTTTAAGTTGATAACCCATTTCTTGTTCAAAGACCTTTTTGTATAATTCTGAAATGTACATTATTTTTTTGTTTTGTTTAACCTTACCTTTTTTTTTTTTTTTTTTTTCCCCTCTGGCAGTTCACTGCTTACCTTTGGACCATTTCAAGTTGTTCACTGGACTGGAACTGCTGGAATTTCAATACAAACTGGAAAAACTGGGGTGTTCTAAAACTTTTGACTGGTAGTGTAGGTCAGTCTTATATTCAACCTGTGGGTCCCCTGACAAATGGTTCGAAACATCTGGAAATTCCTCATAAAATATTTATTGTTGCCTTTGAAAACATTTAGAAAAACGTCCTTTAACAGGTAGAAACCTGGAGTAGACTCTGACTCTGGAGGACGGATCACTGACACGACCATTCAATGAAAAAGATATGACAAAATAATGGACAGCTGCAGCTCTAAACAGAACTGAGTGATAGTTCTGGTCTCCAGCTTCAGTGGTGCGTTCAAATGCCCGCTGTGTGATCATGGTTCTGGGTTTTACTACAGCAGGAGTGTCAAACTCATTTTAGTTCAGTTCCACATTAAGCCAAATTTGATCTGCAGTGGGCCGAACCAGTGAAAAAATAACATAATATATAAATAATGTCAACTCCAAATTTTCTTCTGTTTTAGAGGGAAAAAAGTAAAATTATGCAATGAAAATATTTACATCTACCAAGTATCCTTTAAAACAATGTGAATAACATGAACAAACATGAAAACTATGTGCAATTTTAACAATATTCTGACTCAGTTTATCATTTACACATAAATTACAACTTACAGATCACAGTGGATCTACAAATACACAAAACATTTAATAAAGAGGCAGAATATTAGTAAACTTACACTTCAGATATTTCACATTTTTCATATTTGTTCACGTTATTCGTGTTGTTTTGTGAAATGATAGTGTAAATACAGTAAAGTGACACACAAGTGTTTAAATTTAGAAGAGAAACATTTAGAGTTGTGAGTATTTAGAGGTTATTATGACAGTATTTTACTGGTCCAACCCACTGGAGATTAAACTGGACTGTATGTGGAACTTCAACTAAAATGAGTCATATCTTTTGTGTAATTTTTGCATTTCA
The DNA here is from genome assembly GCF_902148855.1 of Sphaeramia orbicularis. Lineage (NCBI taxonomy): Eukaryota > Metazoa > Chordata > Actinopteri > Kurtiformes > Apogonidae > Sphaeramia > Sphaeramia orbicularis. The sequence goes on from NW_021941622.1 coordinate 97,501, forward strand.
CATATTATTCCTTCGGGCCAGACTGGACCCTTTGGCGGGCTGGATTTGGCCCCTGGGCCGCATGTTTGACCCCTGTGTACTCCAGTGTTGTGTGCTCAGGGTCTCTGTGGGTCCGTCTGTTTCCCACCGTCCTCCTCCAACGGGATGTGACTGCGCTGATGTTTGGTGAACTCGCTCCTCTGTACGAACGCCTTCTCGCAGACGCCGCAGCGATACGGCTTTTCTCCGGTGTGGAGGCGCTGGTGCGTCTTCAGGTTGGTGGGGTTGGTAAACCTTTTGCCGCACACCTCGCAGGCGTACGGCCGCTCCCCCGTGTGGACGCTCATGTGATACTTCAGGTTCACCGCGCACCGGAACGTTTTCCCGCAGACGTCGCAGACCGGCCGCTGCCCTGGTTTCCTGCCCGTGTGGACCCTCATGTGGTTCTGGAGCGCGCTGGCGTGACCGCAGCGTTTGCCGCAGGTTTCGCAGACGTACGGCCGCTCGCCCGTGTGGGTCAGCATGTGGTGTTTGAGGGCGCTGCGATGGCTGCAGCCTTTCCCGCAGACGTCGCAGGTGAACAGCTTCTGGCCGCTGGGTTGGCTCAGGTGGTTCCTCAGGATGCACGTGTTGCTGCAGCCGAGGCCGAGCGCGTCGCAGCAGTTTTCCTTCCACTTGTGCGTCACGCGGTGAGTGGACAGCGACACCAAGGAGAAGAATCTCTCACCGCAAATTTCGCAGATAAAATCCTTCTCTCCTGAATGCTGGTTTTCGTGGTCGGCCAAACTCTGTCTGCAGTCGAACGTCTGCGGGCAGATCGAACAGACCAGCGTCTTCGTCAGCGCCGGACATCGGTGTTTCCTCAGCGCCGTCATCCCCGTGAACTTGCCCTCACACAGCAAACACACGGCCTTGATTAGTTTGTCGGCCGGTTGTCAGACAGTTTGTCATCGAGGTGTCGCCGCATGTGTCGCTCAAACGTGGACTTGTAGGCGAAGTCGATGCTGCAGTCGGGACAGCGGTACGGCTTCTCCCCGGTGTGGCGTCTGGAATGCGCGGTGAGACCTCGGACTGTGGAGAACTTCTTCCCGCAGTCGGAGCAGAGGTGGGGTTTGGAGTGGCACAGGTAGTGTCGCTCCAACAGACACTTCCGACGGAAGGTTTTAGGACAAGAAGGACACTGCATGGGCTCTGAAGGACGCCGCCTCGTCTTCCGTTTGTTGAAGTCCTCATCATCGTCAGTGTCTGGAGAGAGCAGCCCAAATTCTGATTGGACGGATGGAGGTGAGTCTTCATCTGCAAACGCACAACAAAGAAAACATTTGTGATACTCAGATATATGACATTTTATCATCACAGTCGGACTTTATAAAATAAAACAAATCTCTGTTGCAGACTGTCCTGGCAAAGACAGCAGCAGCAGAAGTTACGCACTAGGGATGTAACGATTACCGGTATAACGATAAACTGCGGTAAAATTGCAGGCGGTTAGTATTACCATTTAAATTCTAATTATCATGATAACCGTGTTTGATTACCGCACTTTTAGGGGAAAAATCCCATGTAAAGATCTGCTTTTATGTCAAATATTTGAGTATAGTTTTAATTTATTACAATTTTGATTTTCTATACCTAATATTTGGAACCAATATTCACTTTTAAAGTCTTTGAAAAGGTTCGTTAAGCATCTGTGTTATTTATGCAATAAATTACATACATTTTTCAAATCAGATTTTATATGTTTTTTTTGTGTTTTCTGGCCTTTTGTGTTTTTATAGTAGGTTAAAGTGAAACAAATAATAGACAGATGATATAAATGAAGCTGTGCTGAAAGAAAAGTTCCCAAACATGGCTATAGTAAACATTTGTTTATATAGTATATAAAGGCAAAATCAAAAGGACTGAAAAACAGACAAAATAGATTTAGATCACTAGGGGTTAATATTTGAATGTTTCTGCAAAAGAAGGTACATTGTGCCAATTATTTTATTTTATTTGTTTAAATACATCTTGGTTAAATTATTCAGTGTGTGTATTAGTACTTTTTGAACATTTTGAGCACAATTTCAACCATACTGCGATAATAATGAAAACCGTGATATTTTTGGTCACAATAACCATGATATCCCTATTACACACAATACAAATGTCCTCCATACATCCACAGTAAAAACCTACATAAAACCAGGGCTGGAGTCGGCCCCTTTTTCGGCCCAGGAGTTTCCTGCCCAAACCGGCTCACTTCTTCCATGGAGGAAGAATTTAAATAAATGAAACAGCAGCTCACTCTTACAGTGTATTTTATTGGGTATAAGTTCAGGTACAGTGGATCTAAAAAGTCTACACACCGCTGTTCAAATGCCAGGTTTTTGTGATGGAAAATAATGAGGCCAAGATAAATAATTTCAAAACTTTTTCCACCATTAATGAGACCTAAAACCTATACAAGTCAGTAGAAAAAAACTGAAATCTTTTACGGGGAAAAATAAAAAATGAAAAACTTACATTAACCTGGTTGCATAAATATTCACCCCCTTAAACTAGTCCTTTGTTGCATCCCCTTTGGCTTTTATTAGTTCCTCAGTCTGTTTGGTAGGAGTCTTATCAGCGGGGCACATCTTCATGTGTCCATATTTGTTCAGTCTTCTTTATAAAAATACTCCAGGTCTGTCAGACTGTGAGGACATCTCCTGACCACAGCCCCCTTCAGATCAGCCCACAGATGTTCCATTAGACTCAGGTCTGGACTCTGGTGGGCCGTTCCAAAACCTTCATCTTCTTGTGGTGAAGCCACTCTTTGGTTGGTTCGGATGTGGGCTTTGGGTCACTGTTGTGAAAGATGAAGTTCTGTTCGTCTTCATCTTTCTAGCAGAAGCCTGAGGGTTTTGGTCCAACACTGACTGGTATTTGGAACGGTTCATAATTCCCTCCACCTTGTCTAGTATGGAATTTTTTTGTGCCAATATATTCAAACAAAAGTTTTTAATTCTCAAACAAAATATATGAGTCACCCGAGCAAAAAAAAAAAAAAAGTCATCGCAAAATGAAAACCTATAACTTGCAAACTTATGCTGCATTTCCACTACGTGGTACCGACTCGACTGGACTGGACTGGACTCGGCCTTTTTGCGTTTCCATTATGAAAAAGGACCTGGAATCTGGTACCTGGTACTAGTTTTTGGTATCACCTCTGATGAGGTTCCAGGACTGGGGAACAGATACTAAACGTGCCGTGGAAACACCGCAGACCACTGATTGGTCAGAGTTTTCTCTGTGACCCACTGTTTTACAAAACACAGATGCAGAAGCTTACAGTAAATACAGCGGTAGGTTAATCCACATGATGACAGTCTGTAAAACTACACCATTCAGTCTGGAGATTCAGTCTTTGGTGGCTGATGTAAAAATTCAGCATGAGTTTAACGAGACAACACAACAAGGGAGTTTATCAGCAACTCTCTGAGCAGACGACATGGAAGTAATGTGCCGCATTGCTATGACAACCAGGTACTGTAAAGTCAGTAGTATCATGTAATGGAAACGGTCTCCAGGAATAGGACCTGGTACCAGAGTTGAGTCAAGCCGGTTCCACATAGTGGAAACACAGTAAAATCATCTGTGTTATTGTGTAAAGTGTTGGTATTTTGCCCTTTTCACAACATGTCCTTTTGTTTACAGTTCTCTCTGTTTATTTCTCGCTGCTGGCTTTGTAAACAGACGATTTTGTAAAAAAATTGCCGCAAACTAATTTTCATGGTCGATTATGTCGACTAATTGCAGCAGCACTAAACATAACATGGTTGAATTTTTGTTTTTTTAATTAATTTAGCCTATATTGTGATTGTGTAAAATTGATATAAGTGATTTAGGCTCCATTTGTTAAAATAAATTAGGCTATCGTGCTGACATCTTTCTGAATGTCTGAACAATTGAACATAGATCACATCTATTCTCTGTTATATTTGACAATACAAATAATTACCTTAGTTTAAATAACTCTGTTTCATTTTAGTTTAATTGTGTTTATTCCGACATTTCAAGCATTATACATTTGTGCAGGATACAAAGTTTGAAAAATGAAAGAGTCTGAAAAGGAACAGGCTAAAGCCTGAGCTTTTCCTGCCGACCCCCCCGTTCATATCACCAAACAAAATGAAATAAATACATACCAATACCTTTAGCTTAGTAACAATAGCAAAAACAAGCAACAAACAATTCAACAGTCTGAGTAGCAGAAAAATTAACATTCACATTCTTCATATATTTTCATGACATGTCTGTTAAACATAGTTTTAAATATAAATACCTGTCAGACTATCCTCACCTGTCCCATCAGTACTCATGGCCTCCTCTGGATCATCAGGAGCATCACAAGGGGTTCGCTGCTCCGACGCTTCAAAAACATTCCATTAATGAGTTAGGTTCTTTAATATATGACACTTCTAAATTATGTTTATTATTATTATTCAGCTTGAAACTGGATATTTGTGATTAATGGTGTGTATTGGGCTCTACTAAATAAATTACACTAAGTTGACATTGCAAACGTTGCGCAATAGCCTTATACACCGACTACACTAAATTCTGTCCATATGTCTGTATCGTCTGTCCTCTGGGGTCTGTCCATGGAAGTAAATCTGTCTCATCAGATTTTGAATTATAAAAGCCACTGAATTTCTAGCACTGATTTTTTTTTTTGCACTGAAATTAAGTATCTGAATTTTTTCGGCGTCACATGACCAACCTAACGTGACTTGATTGGTTGGCTGCCGGTTCGACTTGAGATAGAATTATTGCTTATCCTTGGTGTCCCGGATGTGTGATCTCAATTTTTTGCATCTGAATTTTTTGCTTCTGAATTTTTTTTTATTCTAAATTTATGAACATAGTAAAATTGAGACAAAAAATTCAGACACTTAATTTCAGTGCAAAAACAAATTCAGATACTTAATTTTAGAGCAAAAAAAAATTCAGATACTTAATTTCAGTTGAAAAAAACAAATTCAGATACTTAATTTCAGTGCAAAAAAAAACAAATTTTTTTCAGAAATTCAGATACGTAATTTCAGTGCAAAAAATTTCAGTGCTAGAAATTCAATGGCTTTTGTAATTCAAAATCTGATGAGACAGATTTACTTCCATATCTGTCCTCCGGGAAACAAATCTGTTCATTTCACACATTTGACTCCATCTTCTTCCAACCCCTTTCTTTTCTTGAACCTGGCCTTCTGGGCTCCACCTGGCCTCTTCCTGCCCTCCATCACCACCCACTTCACATTATTCTGTTGCTATATTTAATTTTACCGCTCTAGAAAAGACGACTCATGGGCCCAACCAACTGAAACACTTGGGTAGAAGAGTTCCCTCAGATGGTCGAACCCATCTAATCTACTGCAATAGAGGAGCTGCGCTGACAGATGAATGGAGAAGGAATGCAAGAAGAAGATTAGAGAAGAGACAGAAGTAATTAATTATTTTTCCCATCCAACCGGCCCAAACTCCAGACTGACATGAGCAGGGCCATCGGGACTCATCCTGAATCTCCCGATTAGCCGCTCTGGGCCTGTCTAGAACTGAGAATAAACTGGAGAACATACTGTCTTTCATTTTTAGAAAGTAAACATCCAGAATAGGCCCCCTCACCCTCTCAATGATTAAGTGGTTCAGTTTATTGAATTTTAGTGAAGTCAATGATTGTAATATACAACTGTATGAATTAAAACAAAGAAGAAAAGTGGCTCATTTTTACTTTTCAATGACCTGATCGACTCACCTTGTCTGTGACACTCTCTTCCTGTTGCTCTTGTTTCATGTATTTTCTTGATGTTCTGTGTCTCTTTGGTTCTGGCAGGCGATTCTATAATTTAACCACAACAACAAAATGCACATATCGATAAACACACTGAACGAATCTTTAAAGCCGCTCACATCTTTCTCAGACTCACTCTTTTTGGTCTCAGTTGCGTCTTTCAGCTTCACGCTCCTCTTCTTCTCTGCAGATTCTCCATTAGCTTCACAAACAGACACTTGAAAAATGGTCAGAATTTTCTCCACAGCGGTTTTGGTCCAGGTTTCCATGAGGGACACGAACTGGCTCTGTACAGTTACAGGTGTAGATACAATTTATTCATTTCACACTTCAATCAAACAAAAATGCGCATTCAAGCATTAATATTCATGGCTTTTAATATTTGACACCTTTGTGGAACATGTTTGTTGCATTTTTGACATGAACCTTCAGGGTCCACTTTCAGGGCTTGGAAAAATGAATACATTCTCAGTTTATTAATTATTTATGTTTTTAACAGCTGCTGGTTTACAGCTACTGAAATCTTTCTCCTTTGTATTTTGCTGTAAATTGATTATCCTTAAAGTTTTTTTCACAACATTATCATTAAAGTATGTTATTTGCTACTATACAGATAACATAATGTGCTGTGCACTAATACCCCTCAGCCAGAATGGACAGACAGACAAACGGACGGACGATGAAATGATTACAAAACCCCTTCAGCCAGTTGGCCGATGGGTAAAAAGTGGGTCATTTAAATCATTTAGTTACGTACATTTCCTCAAAGCTGTAACTACAGCAGCAGAGAATAACAGTAACAGTGAATCTGATTCTCAAGACCAATCATTATTATTTTCTATTTACCACTTTTTTGATTTGCTCTGTAAATTAAATATTTTCTTTTTGGGTAATGAATTATTTCTCAGTGAATGTATGCAGCCTGACAATGTTAAACTTAATTTAACATTTTTTAAGAATGAAATTACAAAAGTGCCTACGGTAAAACCCATTTCTGTAATACATACAAAAAAATTCTTCAAATTTAATAACTTTGCAAATTGAAAACCTAACCCATTCACAAATAAAACAGATTTAGTGTCAACAAAAAAATTGTTTTGCTGTTTTGTGCATTTTTACAAAAAAAAAAAAAAAAAATCATCATTAGTAATTTGCGAAAGTGTCAAGTCTATGGCAATAACTAATGAGGTTCATGGGAAATGTAGTTAAGTCATTTGTTGAAAGCAGTAGGGAATAAAGCTCTGTAGTGGCAAGAAAATCTTAATGCACAGCCACGAGTTAGTCATGCCCCATACCAGAGCTCTATAAACAGAGTTATGACATGTTTTGATGTCACCGGTGATCATGTGGTTCATGTAAGCCTGAATAGTTCCAAACAAGCCAAACGCTCTCATGTTCTTCTATGGGACAGACAGCAGTGAGCATGATAAACCTGAAAATAAACCTCATATAACCGTTGTCTTTACTGTATGTACTGTTGTGTGTGTTCTACTTTTGAGTAGTAGGGTAGACCACTGAAAGGACTGACTTTACTGTATTACTTTGAAAACTTAAATTTTGGGGGGAAATGTTGACGTTAGCTTGGATAGGCCATTTACATGAGAGGTGCTAACTTTACAAGTTCATTCATTCTGTAATTGTTCTGTACTGGTACGCAGATGGACAATTTACCATTTTCACTTTTCCTATTCTAGGACTGTGGTCCAATCAGAAAACAGTGTTTATCTGTGAACACTGTGTGTCTGCCAAACTCTGCTCTGATAACACACACAATAAGGCATTAACCACTGGATAGCATACAGGCTAACTTAGCATGTTAGCATTAGCACGGTTTAGCATCCGTGCTAAACTCATTAAAAACTCAATATTAGCAAACTCAACAGAATTCTTGTAGGATGAGTCGGATCTTACAAATACCAAGTGACAGAAGTTTCGCTTCCTTTAACTCATGAATAATAACTTTAATGAACTTTTATTGATCAGAGCTCAGCTCTACAGTAACTCTCCTCCTTATGATCACATGACCTCAGCTGACAAACTGAACCAAACACCACCAGGTTCAGTAAAATAACTAAAATAAAACCTACTGATAACATTTGCACTGACGTTACCCTATCTTAAAAACTCCATAATTTGTGGTTATAGTGGTTAAATCTCAACAGCTGGACAAGTCAAGTTAGCAAACTATAGGACTACTGCTGACAATCCAACAGAACAGGTGTTAAGATATACATTTAAACAAACGCTAACACACACCACAGAAAACAGAATTTACAACAGAAATGTCCGATATTACAGGAAATAAACTTAATAATTTAAAAGATGACGATATCTTATTAACTCAGGGCTGGAACTGACAGATCTGCTGCAACAGAAATGAATGTGTTCTGATGCTGTTACACTCAGTGTAGGAACTACAGTCATCCATTCAAACCAAGGAGAAAACAAAATGAAATCAAACTGAGGTGTTCCATGTTGATAAGAGCCTTAAATCTGTGTGCTACGCAGTCTGGTAGGTGAATTGTTTCTACACATTAGTAACTAGAAGCACTCGGAGAGCGCAGACCTCCGCCAAGGCTGATCAGTGCCCCCCCCCCCCCCCCCCGTGGGCCCCCCCACCCCCGATCACCACCAAAATTTTATCATTTCTTCCTTATCCCATTTCCAACAAACCCTGAAAATTTCATCGAAATCTGTCCATAACTTTTTGAGTTATGTTGCACACTAACGGACAAACAAACAAACAAACCCTGGCAAAACATAACCTCCTTGGCGGAGGTAATAACTACTGTTCACACATTATTATTAGTTTGTCACATCACCAAAGGGGCTCCATGTTAGCGGTGGCTTTGACTGGGCTGTTTAAGGAAACTAAAGCTACCACAGACCCGTGTGTTCTTCAGGGAAAACTCTCTAATTACCGCCAGAAGTTTATTAAACTGCCGTTTCTCCTCCTCGGTCTCCACGTTGGTTCGCGAGCCCGCTGCAGAGGGACCCCGAGCGGCCATGAGGTTCACCGAGCACCGGTCCAGTATCGGCCCCAGCTCCGCCACCGCCGCCTCCGCCACGGTCCGCAGACAGCGGACAGCCGGAGCTCCAGAGCCTCCGGTCGAACGGCCACGACCTTTATTTTTAATCTGCTCCTCATCATCTTCTCCTTTTTTAACCTGTCTTCTTCTTCTACCTTATTGTCGGTTGTCCTCCAGCTTTAAGGTGCACTTCCGCCTCCTGCTGCTCCGGAGTGTGGCTCAAACAGGACATTTCTAAACTAACCCCTGGATCAGATCAAATGGTCACGAAGGCACAAAGTTGTTGTTCAGTGACCTGTAAGTTTTAACTAAATGACACAAATAAGTTTATTTTATGTTTTATATGTAAGTATTAACACGTACTTGAATGGTATCTAATGTAACACACAACTCTATGCTCATTGGTTTTCAGAAGTTTGTCCCTTGGGGCTTGCAGTTGAGCTGCCGTAAAGTGTGTTGGTTGTTGTGTTGTAAAGTGAAGAGAAAGAAAATCAGTAAACAGTGTGACTACCCGATCTGCGCACCCACCCGATTTGCTTCGCGCATGCGCAATACGGTCGGCATCATGGCTCTATCTGTTCATTCTCTGTATACAGGTAAACATATTTCTCCGTAAATTTATACATTTGTACACTGAACTCAGTTTTAACACAAGAACATTTGGTGATACAGCATTAGATCCTGTTGTGATCAAATAAAATACGTTTAGTAGTTGTGCATGATATATCATGATACATCGTACCGAGATCCTAGTATTGTGATTTGTATCGTATCGCCAGATTCTTGCCAATACACTCCCCTATTTGGGATTAGTTATAATTGTTTAAAAATATGACCAAAATGTCACTTTTTGAAGCATCGTATATAGTCTTACACTCGACCACTGGGGGGCACTGATGTTCCCCTGGCAAATGGTTTGAAACACCCTTAAATATCTCACAAATCAACAATTGATGCCTTGAAAACCATTTAGAGATTATTGAGAACTGCTTTGAAGTCATTCAAATTTTGACCAAAATATTTCTTTTTGAAGCACACAGGTCAGTCTTATATTCAACCCCTGAGGGGGCGCCGATGGTCCCCTGACAAATGTTTTGAAGCATCTGGAAATTACTCATAAAACATTTATTAGAAAAACGTCCTTTATAAGGTAGAAACCTGGAGTAGACCCTAACTCTGGAGGACGGATCACTGACACGACCATTCATTGACAAAGATATGACAAAATAATGGACAGCTGCAGCTCTAAACTGAACTGAGTTATAGTTCTGGTCTCCAGCTACAGTGGTGCATTCAAATGCCCGCTGTGTGATCAGGGTTCTGGGTTTTACTACAGTGTTGTGTGCTCAGGGTCTCTGTGGGTTCCTCAGTGAACCTCTGTTTCCCACCGTCCTCCTCCATTGGGACGTGGCCGTGTTGATGTTTCGTGAACTCGCATCTCTGTACGAACGCCTTCCCGCAGACGGCGCAGCGATACGGTTTTTCTCCAGTGTGGATGCGTCGGTGCGTCTTCAGGCTGCTGGACTGGGTGAACCTCCGCCCGCAGACGGTGCAGCCATGCATCTTCTTGCCTGAATGTGTCACTGTGTGCGCCTTCAGATTGCTGGGGTTGGCAAACTTTTTGCCGCACACCTCGCAGGCGTACGGCGCTCCCCCGTGTGGACGCTCATGTGATACTTCAGGTTCACTGCGCATCGGAACATTTTCCCGCAGACGTCGCAGGACCGGCCTCTGCCCTGGTTTCCTGCCCGTGTGGACCCTCATGTGGTTCTGGAGCGCGCTGGCGTGACCGCAGCGTTTGCCACAGGTTTCGCAGACGTACGGCCGCTCGCCCGTGTGGGTCAGCATGTGGTGTTTGAGGGCGCTGCGATGGCTGCAGCCTTTCCCGCAGACGTCGCAGGTGAACAGCTTCTGGCCGCTGTGTTGGCTCAGGTGGTTCCTCAGGACGCTCATGTCACTGCAGCCGAGGCCGAGCACGTCGCAACAAGTTTCTGTCTGTGTGTGCGTCACACGGTGGGTGGACAGCGACGCCGAGGAGAAGAAACTCTCGCCGCACGTTTCACAGATAAAATCCTTCTCTCCTGAATGCTGGTTTTCGTGGTCGGCCAAACTCTGTCTGCACTCGAACGTCTGCGGGCAGATCGAACAGACCAGCGTCTTTGTCAGCGCCGGACATTGGTGTCTCTGCAGCGCCGGCATCCCCGTGAACTCGCCCTCACACAGCGAACACACGAAGCCGCCTGGTTTGTCGGTGTGATGCTGACGCACGTGTCGCTCCAAACGTGGACTTGTAGGCGAAGTCGATGCTGCAGTCGGGACAGCGGTACGGCTTCTCCCGGTGTGTGGCGTCTGGAATGCGCAGTGAGGCCTCGGAGTGTGGCGAACCGCTTCCCGCAGTCGGAGCAGAGGTGGGGTTGGAGTGGCACAGGTAGTGTCGCTCCAACAGACACTTCCGACGGAAGGTTTTAGGACAAGAAGGACACTGCATGGGCTCTGAAGGACGCCACCTCATCTTAGGTTCACACGAGTCCACGTCATCATCGTCAGTGTCTGGAGAGACCGGCTCAGGGTCTGATTGGACGGATGGAGGTGAGACTTCATCTGCAAAGAAAACATTTGTGATACTTTGACATATGACATTTTATCATCAAGGTCTGACTTAAAAAAATTTTTTTTTCATTTTTTTATCCAGGAAAAATAAGACATCTCTATTGCAGACTGTCCTGGTAAAGACAGCAGCAGCAGAAGTTACACACAAGAAAAATAATATTGTGTATTAACCAATGATACTGTTAATCATTGGACATATGACAGGATGAAAAAATAAAAAATAACTAATCAAATTTTTATGTCGTATATATCAGTTTTTGGCATCAAAATATGGTTTGTTTACACTATAACAGGGCATTTAAAGGGTTAAACATATGACACTTATTGTTTATTTTTGTTTGTGCAGATTATGCCCTTTTGGTGGTTAGAAATGGCCTCTCTGGATGCACGGTTAACATTGCGTACAATCTCCAAATTCTCACAGAATGAATAAAACTGCACCTAAGAGGAGTCTAGAACTGAAACAAACTGGAGAACATACTGTCTTTCATTTTCATAAAGTAAACATCCAGAATAGGCCCTGTCACCCTCTCAGTGATTAAGTGGTTCAGTTTATTGAGTTTTAGTGAAGTCAACGATTGTAAAATACAACTGTATGAATTAAAACAAAGAAGAAAAGTGGCGTGTTTTTTACTTTTCAATGACCTGATCGACTCACCTTGTCTGTCACGTTCTCTTCCTGTGCTTCTGTTTCATGTATTTTCTTGATGTTCTGTGTCTCTTTGGTTTTGGTGGTCGATTCTATAATTTAATCACAACAACAAAATGCAGCGTTGATCCACAAACACACTGAACAAATCTTTAAAGCTGCTCACATCTTTCTCAGACTCACTCTCTTTGTTCTCTGTTGTGTCTTTTAGCTTCACACTCCTCTTCTTCTCTTGAAAATCAAAAAAAAAATAAATAAAATTTTTTGTGTGTTTTTTTGCATCAGAAAATATAGTTGTTTACAAATTAAAGGATTAAAAATATGACGTTGAGTATTCGGTATTTTTGTCTCAAGTTGATGAAACACACAAATTGTGAACAAGTTAAAAACAAACTGTATGAAAACACTTTGATATTACTACTGGTCCTGTACAGATTATGTGATTTAGGTGATTAGAAGGACTCGTATGGGTGGGGTACTGGGGGGGTTAACTAAAACAGAAAAGCTCCACTGGAGATTTTTTAGCCAGGCTGCAAAAGATCCAAAATTAACTAATCCAATTTTTATGTATTATACAGAAAAAAAAGGCAATGTCTACTGCCACAGTACTGTGGCACAAAATATGGGTTTGCCTACTGCCACAGAGCCAATCAAATGTTAACATCTGCACTAGAGCCAATCACAGATACTGTTCCATGAACTCACAATCCTCTTGTACTGTGTCAGGACTGTGGTCTATATGGAGTATACTTCAGTTCATTCTTTTGGGCATTTTTTCTACCACAGTACTGTGGCAACTGATGGAAGAAATGACAAATTAGTGATAGTTTATAGTATAGAATAAGAATTATTGTTGTAAATAATCCATGTTGTTTTATGGTGTTCTTTGCTCTGTGCAGTCAGTGAGGCTGGAGAAGGTGGGCGGAGCTATATGTTAGAGGTGGCAGTGTGCCATGTGACTTCTCAGTTCTGTGTCAGTTCAGTGTATTCAGTGCTGTGGTCCGAATTCTGCACTCTGAACATTGTCCCAGGGGCTGATTTATATCAATGTCAGATTTACCTACCAGCACCAGTTATTGAGTTTTAGTGAAGTCAATGATTGGCATATGCATCTGTATGAATTAAAACAAAGAAGAAAAGTGACTTTTTTTACTTTTCAAAAGACCTGATCGACTCACCTTGTCTGTCACCTTCTCTTCCTGTTGCTCCTGGTTCATGTATTTTCTTGATGTTCGGTGTCTCTTTGGTTTTGGCAGGCGATTCTATAATTTAACCACAACAACAAAATGCAGCATTGATCCATAAACACACTGAACAAATCTTTAAAGCCGCTCACATCTTTCTCAGACTCACTCTTTTTGGTCTCGGTTGCGTCTTTCAGCTTCACGCCCCTCTTCTTCTCTGCAGATTCTCCATTAGCTTCGCAAACAGACACTTGAAAAATGGTCAGGATTTTCTCCACAGCGGTTTTGGTCCAGGTTTCCATGAGGGACGCGAACTGGCTCTGTACAGTCACAGGTGTAGATACAATTTATTCATTTCACAATTTAATCAAACAAAAATGTATAGTCAAGCATTAATATTCACAGCTTTTAATATTTGACACATTTGTAGAACATGTTTGTGTGTGTTTTTGACTTGAAATCTGCAGGGTCCACTTTCAGGGCTTGGAAAATGAATACATTCAGTTATTTAATTATTTATGTTTAAACAGCTTCTGGTTTACAGCAACTAAAATGTTCCTCCTTTGAAGTTATTTTCACAACATTATCATTAAAGTATGCTATTGATACTATAAAAACAAAAGTGAGACATTAAATCATTAATTACTACACTTCCTCAAAGCTGTGACTAAAGCTGCAAAGAATAACAGTAACAGTGAATCTGATAATCATGACCAATCATTATTGTTTTCAATTACCACTCTTTGGATTAGTAAATTAAATATCTTCTTTATGGGTTCTGTATATTACTCAGTTAATATATGCAGCCTGACAATGTTAATATTAATTTAACAAAAAAAAAAAAAGAAATAAAGTGCTTACAGTAAATCAACTTCTGTAATAGATAATGAAAAATTAAAAATTCTTCAAATTTCATTCTTTGCAAATTTAAATTCAAACCTAACCTGTTCCCAAATAAAACTGATTGTGTCAACAAAAAAGTGTTTGTTTTGTGTAGTTTTTTATTTATTTTTTTCCCCAACTATATTGAAAATATATTAGTATACTGTCAATCCAGCTCTGCAAAAAAAACTGAATTCTTTCTAACAATATGTTTCAATATTCCCACATAATAGCTTTGTGTGGAGAAAAGTTGTATGTATAGCAGAGTTTCCCAAGAAAGTAAAGCTTGTTGATAGAATTTATAAAGTTTCAAGAGAAGTCTGGTGATATTGTAGTTACAAGTCATAAAAAATGTAAACCTCCAACATTTGTAAATATGTTGTGTGGAATAAAAAAAAAAACAAATAGACTGAGGAGCTTGTAAGACATTCCTTAATCGCAGTTTTTTATGCCATTTATGACTATTCTTGCGAGAAGGGTAATTGTCCTGAAATGGAAATCACCACAGCCCCCTTCCTTTATTCACTGGCTAGAGACGTCCTGTATTTCCTCAATTGGAAAAAAAATTAGACTGACACTTTAATGCCTCCGCTGATAAATTTTCACAAATTTGGAATCCTTTTACTAGTCCTTTGTTTCAGATTGACCTTTATGGTAATTTTTCCACCTAGTCCTCTTCTTTGTTTTTTCTATTTGGTAATGCACCTTGTGCAACACATTATGCATCAATATTCTAAATGTGAACCTTTCATGAACTTTTTTTTTGTTTGTTTGTTTAGTTTTTAGGGGGTGCTTTTTTTTTGTTAATGGAGAAGGTTGGTGAACTTGTTCTTGTGTTTGTTTGCATGTTAAAAAAAAAAAAAAAGGAAATTGTGCAACAATTTATTTTCAACTGATGTCATATGATAGAGTGTTTGTATTGCCCAGTTTCTATAAAACTCCAAATAAACAAAGGTTGGGAAAAAAAATAAATGAATTAATCGCAGTTTTTATTTTTAATCATTAGTAGTAATTTACGATGACGTCATCTTTATAGACACGACTAACGAGGCTGATGGGAAATGTAGTTCAGTTATTTATTAAAACAGGCGGGAATAAAGTTCATTAGTGGCATAAACGTCCATGTTAGAGGCGGAAAGTGGAGGGTGGCTTTGACTGGGCTGTGTCAGTAAACTTATACAACAACAGACCCGTGGTGTTCTTCAGGTACAACTCTCTAATTACCGTCAGAACTTTGTTAAACTGCCGTTTCTCCTCCTCGGTCTCCCACGGAGGTTCGCGAGCCCGCTGCGGAGGGACCCAGAGCGGCCATGATGTTCACCGAGCACCGGTCCAGCAACGACCCGAGCTCCGCCACCGCCGCCTCCGCCACGGTCCGCAGGACAGCGGACAGCCGGGCCTCCAGAGCCTCCGGGCCGGACATGACGGTGAGGATACGGACGTCGGAGCCAGGGTAAGGGTCGACTTTGGTCCTGCTGTTCAAGATATTTTGGTTCCTGTTTCTGTACGTCACACTTTTCTTCTTCGCTGGTTTTATTGGCGGATTTCAACCTGCATTCAAAGGTGCACACCGCCCCCTGCTGTAGAGGATCTGTAACAGCAGGGTTTAGTACTGCAGTACAACAGCACATTAGGACCACAGACGGAAATGAAAACAGTCACTATGAGAATGAAGTAGTAAAATATCGAGATAAAACCCGCAATTTTATGAGAATAAAGTTGAATACAAAAAGAGTCATAATTTTACAAAAATAAAGTTGTAATATTTTGAGAATTAAGCCATAATATTATGAGAATAATATTATGAATAAATAAATATCTATTTTATTCATTTGTTTATTTATTTATTTTGTTGTTTTTAATTGTATGGCTTCTTAATCTATGCTTGTATTTTACTCTTTTATTTGGATTTTATTTATTCTTCTGTATAGCACTTGTTTCTTTTTTGTACAGTTTCTCTGTCTTTAAATCTATTCAGTATTTTATTCTTCTGTTTGGTTTTACTTATTCTTCTGTACAGCACTTTGGTCTACTGCAGTTGTTTTAAAGTGCTTTACAAATAAAATTGGATTGCATTGGATTGGAGAATAAAGTCGTAGTTTAAAAAAAAAACCCATCTCATTATTTAATGAAAATAGTGTCGTATGTTGTATAGCCTATATGTCGACTTTATTCTCATAATATTATGGCTTTATTTTTGAAATATTACAACTTAAATCTCGTAAAAGTATGGCATTTCTTAATAACCAGAGATTTCTGCATAGTAATGTATGTATAAAAAAAAAGAACCGCCAGATTTGAAGAAAAGGGCAAAAAATCAAATGAGAAAAATAATTCACAGCAGTCATTTTTACTATTTCAGTCAACTCCAGTGCATTACAGGTGATGAGAAGGTTTTTTCATTCATTTGTTTGTTTGTTTTGAGCAGAATAGTGTAGAACTTGTTTGAACCACAAAAATGTCATTAATTCTAATTCTAAGGTCAAGTAGCATACTAGCATCTGAGTGTTGTTAAGTTTGTTTTCATTTATTTAAAACAGTAACACAGATGCAGACCCTGCTCATCCATCCCAGTGTTTTAATTAACTGATATGTTAGATCTGCAGTTCCGCTCTTTTCAACCCTCAGTGTTAAAACTCCCACAGGCCGTTCGTCCCCGTCGTCTCTGAGCTGGTGTACAGACGTTGTGTGTCGACCGGACTCCTGTTCCTGCTGAACTGAGCCAGTTTGTTTCATCCAACAGCTGTCAGTTCAGAAGGCACCAGAGGGAGGCCAGATGTTTCCTCTAGTCCAGTCCCAGCTCCACATGTGCCCTCTGTCTAAAACAGGGCTCATTTAATGTTAGATGTACCCCCCCCACCCCACCCCCCAAACTGACTGAATAACCACCACCCTCAGTTTAAGGAACATTACACTCCACTACCTCAGTGCAATAATCATGAATCATGCACCTTCTTTTCAGTTTCAGTTTCTTTTTGTGTATTAGTGCTTTTTGAACTTTTGAGCACAATTTCAATAATACCGCGAATTATTATTATAACCATGATAATTTTGGTCACAATAACCGTGATATGAAATTTTCATATCGGTACATTCCCTAGTACCTACAGTTGAGGAATAGTCCCATCTCGATATTAAATATCTTTTTTCTTTAAAATTCCTTTTTTTAAAGTCAGGAGGGACTGATTTAATTCACGTTGTTAAGCAGTTGCCAGGGGGAGGGACAGGAAGCAGCCTTGCACGTCAGGAGACAGTGGGCGTGGTCAGTGTTGTCCTCTTGGGTCAAACACAGGACTTTGGCGTCTATATTATAAAAACCAAGTGGCCTCTGTGTGTGTGGTGTTCTCAGGATTCACACTAAACCCGTCCAGAGCTGACTGCTGCAGTTTGTCATACTTATGTATTATTGGCCCAGGAACAACCAGTGAAAACCGCAAGTTGATAGGACCAATATTTTGGGAGATATCAGTATTTTGGAATACAACAGCCTTATATTCCCGTTGCTATGCCCATGGCGGTTGACAGGAGGTGCAGTACCATCCTCCATGATGGGAAATGAAGTTACAAACAGGAACAATGCATTTACTAACTTTAGTCACTGGATATTGATATGAATATATTTAGTTGTTATTTAAATTTTAAAGAATGATTTACCAAACAATTTTTATGTCAGTACTTATAAAACATAGACTCACATCTTCTCCCAAAAGTCAGCATCAAAACTACCACATCTAGAACTGTTGGTTACCCACAGGTCAACACGCTAGTTTCATAT
The DNA here is from genome assembly GCF_902148855.1 of Sphaeramia orbicularis. Taxonomy (NCBI): domain Eukaryota; kingdom Metazoa; phylum Chordata; class Actinopteri; order Kurtiformes; family Apogonidae; genus Sphaeramia; species Sphaeramia orbicularis. The sequence continues at coordinate 115,418 of NW_021941622.1, forward strand.
ATTACCTGTATATATCCATTATATGTTGTACATATTTATTCCATCTATATTATAGAGTTAGCTTTTTTGTATATTTCAGTATTTCTGGTAGTTTTATGTATTTTCAATATTTTTTGGTACAATTTGTGTGATATTTTTGTACTTTTTTTGTTGTTTGTAGATTCTATTCTATTCTATTCTATTCTGTTCTGTTCTATTCTGTTCTGTTCTGTTCTATTCTGTTCTTACCTTTGTTTCTTGCAGTGACATCCATTGTTATTTTCATCCTGTTTTTTTCATTCGTTCTTTTTTCTTCTGTTTTCATTCCTTTCGTCCAGTGTTGGTTTCGTCTCATCACCTGTTGTCCTGTTGCTTTCATTCCTGTGTTCTTTGACATCACATACGTGTCATGTGACGTGCATTCATTCACCTCTGTGCATGTGCAGAACTTAGCCACTGTGAACAAACCTGAGCTCCCTGTTCAGCAGTGGATAAGCTCTGCACCTGCTCAGAAACACAGACTCCGGTTGGCTCCTGTTCCCTCCTGTCATTTCCGTCTGCAGGTCAGATAGACCCAGGTGTCTTCATCCTCCTCCTCTTCCTCCTCTTCATCCTCCGGGTCCATGCGGTAATCCCTGGCAGTGTGATTTTTCTCCTCATTTCCGAATCCTCAGGCCACAGACTCTCAGACCCTCGGCACACATCCGTCTCCTGTCCTTCCTCCCTGGTTCTCTTCCACATTCTTCCTCCGCCCTCCTTCTCCCATGCTCCATTTCACTTTGGGTATTTCCCTCATTATCTGCGATGCCTCCATCAGAAGCTCCTGAGGGCTGAAGGAGTGTGGCTCCAAACCCAACAGACACAACACCCCTCTGAGGGTCTCTAATCAACTGCCAATATTAGGTTTGGTGGTTTAAGAGAAGGTCTGATGTCCACACATCCTAATGTGGATATATGTGAAGTATGAAAGAGCAGGAAAAACTAAAGGTTTATATAAACCTCACTTAACATGTCTTTAACCCTTTGTTCAGACAATATGAGATTTATGGCATTAATGATTTATACCAGTAATAGACTGAACCAAAATAAGCAAAATTATCCACAAATTAAAAAAAAAAAAAACATGAAGCAAAATGAACAAGAACAAAAATGACCAAAATAATCAAGAAAATGTAAAAATAAACAACAAAATAAGAAGAACAGCACTCAGACAGAGCGCAGACCTCCGCCAAGACAGATCTGCCCCCCCGATCACCACCAAATTACATTTTTCAGTTCTTTTGATTTTGCCTTTTTATACTATATAACAAATGTTTACTATACCCATGTTTGGGATCCTTTTTTTTTTTCAGCACAACGTCATCTATATCATCTGTTTATTATTTTTTCACTTCAACCTACTATAAAAACATAAAAGGCTAGAAAACACAAAAAAATATATAAAATCTGATTTGAAAAATGTATCTACTTTATTGCATACATAACACACAGATGCTTAACGAACCTTATCAAAGACTTTAAAAGTGAATATTGGTTCCAAATATTAGGTATAGAAAACTAAAATTGTAGTAATTAAACTATATACATATATGTGACATAAAAGCAGATCTTACGTAGGTGTTTTCTCCGGAAAAAGTGCAGTAATCAAACAAGGTTATCATGATAATTAGAATTTAATGGTAATACTAACCATCTGCAATTTTACCGCAGTTTATCGTTATACTGGTAATCGTTACATCCCTATCTGAAGGGGAACAGAATTTTATACAAATCCTTTTCTCATAAACAGCAGGTGTCCAATGTAAATACATGACATATAAAATATCACAAAGAAACAGAGCTCTGTGTCAGATGTGGTAGTTTCAGGCCCAGCGTCTCTTTGCGTCTAACATGACTTTAATCCGACATGTCTGTTCTTTAGTAACTGGAGCTGATTTAATGTGAATCATGCTACAGTAAAACCCTCTACATGTCTGATCCACACAGGCTCTGGTTCCAACACATACCCGCCACCGTCATGTTGACATGTGACCTCTGCCAGCTGTTTAATCATGTGACCTCTGACCTCCAAACCCCCAGGGGTCTGAGTCAAATGATCGCAAAGGTAAATACTGAGGTGCAGTCCGATTTAGTGGAAGGACGGGGTTAAATTCTACAACTGTGATTGACCAGTTTGGATGATCTTCCATCTAAAACCTCAGAAAACAGAGTCTGTAAAAAGATGATTATTATTATTTTTATGCTTTAGAGAAAATAGGTTATTCCTAAACTGATTATTCTCACCATCAGACTCCTGTTCTTGATCTGATTTTGTTGTTTATTTGTCTAAAGTACTAATGTAATCTAATTTTATCTAATCTAATCTAATCTAATCTAATCTAATCTAGTTTTATGTTATCTAATATTATTTAATCTAATGTAATCTAATCTACATTAGTACCATTACTTCATCATTCCTTACATTAGTACCATTACTTCATTGTTCCTTACATTAGTACCATTACTTCATCATTCCTTACATTAGTACCATTACTTCATTGTTCCTTACATTAGTACCATTACTTCATCATTCCTTACATTACTACCATTACTTCATTGCTCCTTACATTACTACCATTACTTCATCATTCCTTACATTAGTACCATTACTTCATCAGTCCTTACATTAGTACCATTACTTCATCATTCCTTACATTAGTACCATTACTTCATCGTTCCTTACATTAGTACCATTACTTAATTGTTCCTTACATTAGTACCATTACTTCATCATTCCTTACATTAGTACCATTACTTCATCAGTCCTTACATTAGTACCATTACTTCATTGTTCCTTACATTAGTACCATTACTTCATCATTCCTTACATTAGTACCATTACTTCATTGTTCCTTACATTAGTACCATTACTTCATCATTCCTTACATTAGTACCATTACTTCATTGTTCCTTACATTAGTACCATTATTTCATCATTCCTTACATTGGTACCATTACTTCATTGTTCCTTACATTAGTACCATTACTTCATCATTCCTTACATTAGTACCATTACTTCATTGTTCCTTACATTAGTACCATTACTTCATCATTCCTTACATTAGTACCATTACTTCATGGTTCCTTACATTAGTACCATTACTTCATGGTTCCTTACATTAGTACCATTACTTCATTGTTCCTTACATTAGTACCATTACTTCATCATTCCTTACATTAGTACCATTACGTCATTGTTCCTTACATTAGTGCCATTACTTCATCATTCCTTACATTAGTACCATTACTTCATGGTTCCTTACATTAGTACCATTACTTCATGGTTCCTTACATTAGTACCATTACTTCATTGTTCCTTACATTAGTACCATTATTTCATCATTCCTTACATTAGTACCATTACGTCATTGTTCCTTACATTAGTACCATTACTTCATCATTCCTTACATTAGTACCATTACTTCATTGTTCCTTACATTAGTACCATTACTTCATCATTCCTTACATTAGTACCATTACTTCATGGTTCCTTACATTAGTACCATTACTTCATGGTTCCTTACATTTGTACCATTACTTCATGGTACCGAACAAAGCAGGTCTACTTACTGTTCATGCAGAGGTGGACCTTCCAGACCCTGGAGACCACATTGGACCTCAGATTGTTGACTCACTGTCCTCACTGTCTTGTAATGTGTGCTGAAATTACCAAAAATAGTCACTTGCCTGATCAAAGTTTCAGCTATAGCCACGTGTTATTTCTGTTCAAACTCTAATAATAATTGCTAAAAAGGCGCTGACCGTTTGTGTTGGAGCTCCGTTCTTCCCACCGTTTCCTCCTCAGGTTGAAGCCGTGGGCTCAGACCGATGCTTTCTGTCCGATAAATCGGGCTTTCTGAGTTGACATAGTGTCGTTTGTGCGTTCGCTGAAATCCAGAACAATTCAAAGAGCAGTTTGTTGGTCTGTCCGGGGTCTGCACAAAGCAGCTCTTTGAGTATCAGCCTGTGGAGGAAGTCACTTTGTCTCAATCCATTCAGTTCAGTCAAACTTCATGACATTTACATTCGAGTACAGAGCCACAGTGTCAGCAGAAAAGAGTCCTCCAATCATTATATCAATAAAACCACAAAGACTGAGCCGTTAAAGTACTCTGTCCACAGTCCAAAAAATATTAACATCCTATGAAATAACATCTATCACAGTAAAAGTTTCAATTTTACAGTTTTCAATACAAAAGCCATTGTGGAAGTACTGAAAAGTCTACGAGTCCTCCAATGAAATGTATTAAAATATGAAATATGAACAAATAGTTTATTTTTGAAAAGGTTTCTTATAATAACAGTGTTTGTGACTACTGTAGGTAAAAATCCTCCGTATGATTTTTATTAGTATAGGCTGCCTTATTATATTAATAGGTATAAAATAATTTTTTTCTTAATTTCTTGGAGGGAAAGCCAAAGGGATCAATAAAGACCTATCGAATCTAAACTAATCGAATCGAATCGAATCGAATCTGGTTTGATCTAATATAGTATAATCTGATCTAATCTAATCTGATCTAATCTATTCTAATCTGATCTGATCTAATCTAATATGTCATTTAATCTGATCTGATCTAATCTATTCTAATATAATATGATATGATCTAATATAAACAGATCTAATCTAATCTAATGTAATTTGATCTGATCTAATATAATATAATATAATTTAATTTAATATAATATAATATGATTTAATTGTATCCAATATAATTCTATCTAATTAATTTTATCTAATATATTTTTATTTACTCTAATCTAATTAATATGATCTCATCTAATCTAATATGATCTAATCCATTCTAATTTTATCTAATCTGATGTAATTAATTTGATCTAGTCTAATCTTATTCAGTGTAATTAAATATATCTAATTTGATCTAATCTCATTTTATCTAATCTGATGTAATTAATTGATCTCGTCTAATCTAATCCAGTGTAATTACATTTATGTAATTTTATCTAATCTAGTTTACCTAATCTGATGTAATTAATCGAATCCAATCTCATTTTAAAATGAAACAAAATGAACCAAAAGAAAATCAGAAATAATTAACAACATTAACAGCAAAGTTAGACAAAAATATAGAAAATAAAATAAATAAATGCATAATAAAAAACATTTCTGTGAAATAACTGCTGCATTCTGCTGTTTCCAGTCCAGACAGTCACTGAATGTGAAAAGCCTTAAACCTTTACTTCTACTGGTCCCAGGGGTTCATAGAGCAGTGGCTGCAGTTCTTCAAATGTCCTGCAGATGGCCCTCTGGGTTCAGTTTAATCTGAAATAAATTCAACAGGGGATTATTTTACCACAGAACTAAAGTGTACAAAGGTCATCAGAATGCTGACGACTGTAAATCTAATATTTTCTGTTCAGAATATGTGGTCACTCAAGAAAAATGTAAACACAAATGTTTGAGCAGAACTGAACCCTAAATAAACCGACCCAGGTGTTTTATTTCCACCAGTGAATTAACATTAAATGGAATGTTCAGGATCCTTGTTGGGTTATAAGTGGGATTCTGTGGTTATTGTTGTATTTTCAGTAGAGCTGAAATTATTTCAAAAATTATTTGATTCCAGTTTTCCTGAATCGAAGCTTCGTTTCCTTATTTCGCTGCCATTAAATATTGGTTCCACTGTTGTTGTTTCACACGGATGCGTATTGTGATGCACATGAGGCCATGATCAACACAAACAAACAGAAGAGAGGAGGACAAAAAGGCAGAAAATGTAGATATGTGGACTTTTCTACATTGGAACCAACACTTACTCCTTTAAACTTTGAAGTTTTAACACAAACATGAGTGTGTGTTTGTTTCAGTTGGATGTTCGTTCCATGTTCAGTTGTAAAAGTTTGTCATTTGGATCCAAATGTGTTGAAGACTGCAGTGCACATGTTTAGAGACGGCATTGGACTACTTTGTTTTTTATATCTATAGATATTTATATATACTTTTATAGTGTTGTTATTTCTATGGCAGCTATTTTAAACATCCTTTTAAAATATTTAATTTAAAAATATACAAAAACTATGCAAAGATACACTAAAAATATGTTCAAATGCACAAAAATATACCAAATTTATGCAAAAATACAGTAAAATACACTAAAATATGCTAAAATGCACAAAATATATGGTAAAATGCAGTAAATATACAGAACTATGCAAAACAGACTAAAATACACAAAATACACTAAAATATACATGAATGAGTATATATCTACAGATATTTTTATATCTACTTTTATACTGTTATTATTATTTCTATGCAGATATTTTATACATCCTTTTAAATATTTACATTAAAATATACAAAAAGTATGCAAAGATACACTAAAATATGCTAAAATGCACTAACATATGCAAAATATATGCAAAAATGCACAAAAATATACAAGAACTATGCAAAACAGACTAAAATACACAAGAATATGCTAAAATACACTAAACTATACATGCATGTGTACATCTATAGATATTTTTTTTATATCTATTATACTGTTGTTGTTATTGTTACTTCTGTACAGATATTTTTATACACCCTGTTAAAATATTTGATTTAAAATATACAGAAACTTTGCAAAAATACAGAAAAATATGCTAAAATACACTAAAATATACATGAATGTGTATATTTATAGATATTTCTATATATCCCATTGTACTGTTATTGTTATTGTGATTTTTATACAGATATTTTTATACACCCTCTTAAAATATTTAATTAAAAATATACAGAAACTATGCAAAAATACAGTAAAATACAGTAAAATATGCTAAAATACATAAAAATATACATGAATGTGTAATTTATAGATATTTTTATATATACTATTATGCTGTTGTTGTTGTTGTTATTGTTATTTCTATACAGATATTTTTATGCACCCTTTTAAAGTGTTTAATTTAAAATATACAGAAACTATGCAAAAATACAGTAAAATATGTTAAAATACACTAAAGTACAAGAACTTAAACAAAAATACAATAAAATACACAAAAATATGCTAAAATGCACTAAAATATACATGAATGTATTATCTATAGATATATATCTAATCAGATATTTTATATATTCTTGTACACTGTTATTGTTATTTCTATATAGATATTTTTTGTATATTTTACTTTTATACTTTTGTGGTTGTCGGTTCTGGGGTTGTTTGTCATTTTCAGACATGTCTTTTTCACATTTTCTTTTTTTTTTTCTGTCTATTCAAATAATCGTTTCATTGAATCAAAGACAATAATCAATAGATTAATCGTCTACAAAAATAATTGAAAGCTGCAGCTCTGCAGGAAATGTTTCCTTCCACATTCCATTCACCGTCCATCTGAGTCTGTGCTTATGAAACTAAATGTCCTTCTGCACCAGGTCTCCTAATGCATCACCTCCTGTGAATTATGTTCAATAATCCTCTGTTCTTCCAATAACAATGCACTGTTTAATATAAATATATATAGAGTTCCTCATATACAGACTGTTAAGATTATTAATATTGTGTCTATTCATATTTTAGGTCTATTTTTTTAGTTATATTCTATTTTTATTTTTATTCTGACTTTACTTTTTTTGTGAAATTTTGTGTTCTGTTTTCTTACTGTACTTTTTAGTTTTTGTACTTTTATATTCCTTCTATTGTTATTGTCTTTTGTATTGTTTTTTTTTATTTTTTTATTCATATTGTTGCACTGACTGGAGTAACACTGAACACACAGTGACTATACAGACTTATTACACACATATTACAGTTTTATTCTGGCTCATTCCAGATATTATCCAGGTTCTTTACTCAGATCTTTTTTTTATTCTTCTCATTTATTGTGTGTGGTGTTTGCTCTTGGGTTCTGTTTTTATTGTGTCGTGCTGCTGTAATCTCCCAGTTTGGAATAAGTAAAGTCTTTATTTATTTATCTTTGACTTTTACTTGTTTTATTTCTGGTTGTGTTTTAGATGTTATGTATTCAATTACTGTGTATGTTTTTTTTTTATCAGCTTTAGTTTTTCTTATATTTATTGTTATTTGTACTAGTTTTAGCATATTTTGTATTTTCATCGATGACTTTGGACAGAACTTTGGGTTCTTTGTCTTGTTTTAAATGAGCCGTAGAAATAGAGTTGACCTTTTGACCTTTGACCTATCTGTCTAATTTTCAGGAGGTGTTTTAGATGGCTCATGTGTCCTGAACTCCTCCCCCGTCCCGGTCCTGGATCTCCTCCCTCTGCTCGTCTGCTCTGACACCCAGACCTCAGGACTCACGTGGACTCGTCTGTCCTCGGCCTCCACACGTCCCACTCGTCTCACGCTTCCTCCGATCCGGACCCGACTCGTCCGTCTGCGTCTGTCCGTCCAGGATGAGGCGGAGCCGGGTGCTGCCGCCGCTGCTGTCCGTCCTGCTGGTGGGGGTCCGGCTGTCGCTCCAGGACCCGTCCCAGGTCCCTGTGTCCCAGCTGAGGACGCTGTCCCTGGGCCTGGCTCACCTGCTGCAGGGCGTGGATGAGAACGCCAGGCGGCTGGAGCGGCAGGGGCAGCGGGCGGCGATGGAGCTGGAGGGGGTGGCAACGGGGCTGGAGAACCTCCGCAAACAGAACGTACAGAGAGGACGGACCCACAGACAGGTGAGGACCGGGACATGTCACCTGGACACGTCTCACACTGGAGGTACATGCACAGATCAGCTCAGACCTTCAGTTAAAGCTCAGTGAGTTGGTTTTTTCCCACATTTTGAGCCCAGTTTTCAAGGCAAAGCAGGTTTATTTCTAGAGCACATTTCATGCACAAGACAGTTCAAAGTGCTTTACATAAAACATTAAAAGCATGACAGCAGAAGCAATAAAAAAGTATAGGCATGAGAACAACAAACAAACAAAACAAAATCAGATAAGCAGATAAAACAGATAAAAACTTTCAGCTTAAAAGAATACAAACTCTGTTCAAATGCAGCTGAGAACAGGTGGGTCTGGAACCTGGATTTAAATAAACTGAGTGTTTCAGCTGATCTGAGGTTTTCTGCGAGTTTGTTCCAGACGTGGAGCATAGAAGCTGAACGCAGCTTCTCCATGTCTGGTTCTGACTTTGGGAACTGACAACAGACCGGATCCAGATGACCTGAGGGGTCTGGTGGGTTCATACTGGGTCAGGAGGTCACTGATGGATTTAGTTCCTAAACCATTCAGAACTTTATAGACCAGCAACACAACTGTAAAGTCTATCCTCTGACGGACCGGCAGCCAGTGGAAGGAGCTCAGAGTTGGACTAATGTGGTCCAGTGGAAGGACCTCAGAGTTGGACTAATGTGGTCCAGTGTAAGGAGCTCAGAGTTGGACTAATGTGGTCCAGTGGAAGGAGCTCAGAGTTGGACTAATGTGGTCCAGTGGAAGGAGCTCAGAGTTGGACTAATGTGGTCCAGTGTAAGGAGCTCAGAGTTGGACTAATGTGGTCCAGTGGAAGGAGCTCAGAGTTGGACTAATGTGGTCCAGTGGAAGGAGCTCAGAGTTGGACTAATGTGGTCCAGTGTAAGGACCTCAGAGTTGGACTAATGTGGTCCAGTGGAAGGAGCTCAGAGTTGGACTAATGTGGTCCAGTGGAAGGAGCTCAGAGTTGGACTAATGTGGTCCAGTGGAAGGAGCTCAGAGTTGGACTAATGTGGTCCAGTGTAAGGACCTCAGAGTTGGACTAATGTGGTCCAGTGGAAGGAGCTCAGAGTTGGACTAATGTGGTCCACTTTTGTGGTCTTAGTGAGGACTCTAGCAGCAGAGTTCTGAATGAGCTGCAGTTGTCTAATGGATTTTTTAGGTAGATTTCACTTGAACCAGGGTTCCTGTGGGGTCTTAAAAAGTCTTAAAAATCTTGAATTTACAAATCTGCATTAATCTGCGCTTTAAAAGGTCTTTTAAAGGTATTATATCTGGGGCTGTGTATTGGCAAGAATCTGGCAATTTGATACAAATCACAAAACTAGGATCACGATATGATATATCACGGTATATAATGATACTGTTAAAAAGGTAATTTTAATACCTTTACTTTTAATACCTGATTTTCACAGAAAAAAATGCAAAATACAGAGGAGTATAGTATAATAAATGGTGATAAATCACTTAAGAAAAGGTTAAATAGAAAAATTCATTTGGGAACTGACACATAAGTAGCACTGGGTCTGTACGGGTTAAAATAATGTTTTCTAAAATCAAAACCAACGAATGTAATTTTAATGAGTTAAAACTTTATTTTCAGTTTTTATTGAGACAAGTGTTGATGTTTTTGATCGAAGGTGACCTTTTGTTAAAGTCCTTTAGCTTGTGTTTAACCCCAGTTTCTGTACTTGTACCTTTGGACTCCTCTGCTCAAACGTTCATGAACCGTCTGGACTCTGATGGAACCACCAGGTGAGGAAGGAGCTGCAGGTCCACGTGGCCCAGGGAGACTGGCTCTGGAGGACCGTCAGAGACCTGCAGAGGCTCCTGCAGGATCTGGAGACGGAGCAGGACGCCATGCAGACCCGCCTGGACCGGATCCTCCAGGAGGTGACGAGTCTGACCCAGAACGGATCCACAGGTCGGATCGACCACGGCGCCGTGAAGGTAGGAAACGGACCCGAACTCCACCGATCTGAGCTTATATTCACAGTAGGGTGTAACGATTATCGGTATAACGATAAACCGCGGTAAAATTCCCAATGGTTAGTTTTACCGTTCAAATTCTAATTATCATGATAACCGTGTTTGATTACCGCACTTTCAACTCAAACTTGATCTGGAAAATGGTCAAACAATGGCCATCAGGTGCCATCTTTAATGCACATTTGTATGTTTGATGTTTACATGTTAATATTTGAATGTTTCTGCCAACAGAAAGTACATTGTGCCTATTATTTTAGTTGTTTTTTTTGTTTTTGTTTGTTTTTTTTAAATACAACTTGGTTAAATTATTTCAGTGTGTGTATAAGTAGTTTTTGAACATTTTGAGCACATTTCAACAATACCCTGATAATAATGATAACTGTGATAATTTTGGTCACAATAACCATGATATGAAATTTTCATATCATTACATCTCTAATTCACAGTCACTATTAGTAGAATAGATTTAGTTTCAGTACATGGATGGTGTTAATGCAGTCAGACTGTAGGAAGTGTCACAGTAAAGTCAAATGAACCTACTGGTATTAAACACACTCTGCACTTCAGGTTATAGGTCATATTATTATTTATTATTATTAGGTCATATTGTTTTTCACACTTTGTTTTAGGTCAGAATTCAAAGGTTCTTCATTTTTGTCTGATTTTTTTTTTTTTTTTAATTCTGACCCATCCCCTAAATCCATCCCATAATAAACAGTGTTTAATTCCTACACTAACACCCTTCTACCAAGTGAGTACAAAATACACACTGACACATTTAACATTTGACCTAGATCCAAAAATAATAAATTAACCAGTGTTGGTGTTAATCACTGACAGATGACAGGATGAAGAAAAAAAAGTAATTCAATTTTTACGTAGTATAATGAAATTTAAAAAAAAAAAAAAAAAGTTGGTTTTTGCATAAAAAAATATGGTTTGTTTCCATTACAAACATGACATTTAAAGGTTAAAAATATGGCAGTTACTGAGTAGTTGGTATTTTGTTTTATGTTTTTTGGCTGAAGTTGATGAAATACAAAAACAGTGTAAAAAAGTTAAAAACAAAGTGTAGCTGCATTGGTTTAATAATGGGCCACGTTTCATACTGATGTTTTTATGAAGATTTATTTTAACTCGACATCAGACAAACTCCAACGTGAAAATCCAAAAAACACTGTGACAATGTTAGCGCCATAAACCGAATGCAGAGTCCCATTTTTCTTCAAACAAAGAGTCCGTAACTGCTCTGCATCTCTTTGCGTGCTCTTCCCAGAATCCTCTTCTCATGACCCTTTTATGACCTTTACATAAAAAATTCTTAAATAGAATGGATATTCTTTTTCAAAAGGTACATGAGGCACTATCTCATTTTTAAAGCACAAACTAGAAATCATTCTTAAACAAATAAAATCATGAATTTAACACTTAATATTGTTAACACATTACTCTCTACTCTCTAATGACCACAGTGTCTCAGACAGTTAACCAAACTGTGTGAAAAACCACTGTGTTTCTGATGATCAGAAGGAGCTCTGTGGACCAGAGGGTTAACTCTGACAGAAAGGCTGCACTTGATCAAACATCTACTCATCCTTTCATTACTTTTAATAAACTGCACTAAACATGTGGTTGTAGTCGGTGTTAATCTGCTCTGTGTGTTTCAGTTAATTATGGATAAACAGGCGCGACGCCTGGCCTCTCTCACCTCAGAGGTTTCAGCCCGAGACCGACTGATCAACAGACGCCGGCAGCTGATTGAACACCTGGAGAAGCAGGTACCCGCCCCCTTTTACCTCCATCATCAGCTGGGTTTAATGACAGTTTTCCGCATAATAAAAGCGATGTTTCTACAATTTCAACCAGTCCAGTTTCTGCTTGTAGGTGTTTCCATTGAACAGTGTTTCCTTCTGCTGTGTGGTTCTGGTCCAGTCCTGTCTGTCCACATGTGTTGGTTCTGGTCCAGTCCTGTCTAGTTGTGTTCTGGTTCTGGTTTAAGGCAGATGTTTGACTCAGGTGGATCTAGGGTTGCAAAGTATCAACTGATCCATTAATCATTAGTTGGTTCCCCTTATCGATCGATTAACGATTAATTGATAAGTGGCTATTTTCCTGAGAACCTGAATTTCTTTTTCAATACGGTCTGTAAGAATAAAAGCTAAATATTGTTTCTATACTTCATGAAAAAAACATGTCATATTCCTTAATGATTGATTTATTGAACCATTGGATGCAGTCAGTGTTTCCTGTGGAATTCATCTGTTGGTGTGGCGGTGTGGAATGGGGGGGTACACGTGTGTGTGTTTCGTCGGTGGTGGGGGTGGGGGTTACTCGGCTGCACGTGCACAGTTTGGCTGGGGGATGCGTGCGTGTTTGTTGGTAACCGTGCGTGTGCGTGTGTCACTTTCCGTCCTACTTCTAATACTATGGGGGTACGGGGCGGTGCAGTCCGTGTCCCCGCAGAAGTGAAAGTGAAACTTTTCGCTCATTTATCTTTTCTCCACCTCCTGAAGCTTTGCAAACCTGTGTCCTGAATCAGGAGCCTGGAGGATGTTGTCAACTTCTGTCTCACTGACCGTGGACTAGACCAACCTCCAGGGAAAACGCTATGATCCGACACCAGCCCCACATTTGTGTGTGTATTTATTCGGGGGTGTACCGCTCCCACAAACAGACTGGTCGGTCTGTGTTTGGCTCCACCATGTCCATACAGACATTCTAACCCATCAACACCATGGTCCGGTTCGATGACCGCCTATCCCAGCCGCGGCGTCGCAGCGCGGACAAACTCGTAGCCTTCGGACAGGTGTGGACGGGTGGACAAGGGCAATTATTATTGATTATAATGAAATATATATTGAATCATTAAAAAATATTTTTATTAGCTATTTATTTACATTTTTTTTATCAATTACAAGAAATTTCAGGTAACCCCATTTGAATTCCAGGCGACCCCATGTGGGGTCCCGACCCAAAGGTTGAAAAACACTGACTTAAAGTGTTTAAAGTCAGAAGGGCAGTGTGATGGACATGCACAAATCAGGTACACTGTATAAAATAATAAAATCACATTTCAAGAAGTTCAAAATTGCACTGACATGTATGTGTTTGCTCATTCATAGTAAAACAGAATTTCAGTATTTTTGTGTGTGTTAATGGTGACAGATTCTGCACCAAAGGCGTCGTATGATCATATTGACCCATTTATGTGTAAAAAAAAAAAAACTAACAAAAAAAAAAAACCCTCTGTTCAGATTAAATTCAGGGTAAGTGTGAAGGAAATGACTGTCTACATAATGTATTCCATATATGTCCTGAAGTGATCTATAAACTAACAGCCCCAGTGTGTGTGTGTGTGTGTGTGTGTGTGTTTGTTTCAGGTGTGTGACGTCCACCCGGTGGTGTTCAGGTCAGACGCCTCCAACTGACGAACAGCTGCATCAACACGACGACACAACGCACGCCACAAGACACAGCCGCAATGCAGTTGGGATGTTCAACACGAATAAAAGACACAACTGACGAATGTGTGTGTGCAGTTCATTCAACAGTTCAACAACACAGAAAACAACCACCATGTCCTTAACAGAACTGTGTGTTTGAAAATAAAACTCATGTTGTGGCTCCGACTTCCACAATATTGTTGTGCGATAACTTAGTCGTACAAACAAAAGGACAGATTGTGGCACCTAAAAATAGTACAACTTGTTTTCAGGGTTTTTATTATAACAGATAGTTTGAAAAACATACATATGACATTTTTAACGTAGCTTCTGTATTATGTTAGCATTTCATACTGTACCTAGCTTTGCTGAAATAGTAAAACTAGCTAACACGTGTAGCATTATATCCAGTCCTTAACAAAGACACATAGATCTAGTTTAAAAATACATAAAAACAACACTTTGTAGTCTTGGTTTTATATATTTATCTCACTTTTTTTTTTTTATTACTGAATAAGAACAATGCCTGTTAGCTAAACATGAAGCTAACGCTAGCAACATCAGCAGGATTAGCATAAAGACCAGTCGAAATTCTGTCCTTGTTTGGTTCAAATGCAGCAAAATTCAGTCATTAGTTCCCTAAAAGCTGTCATATTAAGATGTTTTTTTTTAATTATATCTTCTACCTTTTTGTTTTATTTTAATTCTGTACAAAACAGTATATTTTCAAAGCACAACATAATTTAGCTATACTTGTTTAGCTTAGCACCATACTTCACTAGGTAATATGCACTTTATGCTAAATTATAAAAATACACAAGTATACACATGACATACACTATTTTCTAATGTTTTTATACAGCTTATTAAGCTTTTTAAGTTTTTTAATAAGCTTGCTGTCATAACTTGAATATGTTGTGGCCAGTACATAATGTTAGAACATTAGCCACCTCCTTGTTAGCTTGTTAGCTAATTTGTTTGTTTTTTCAATATAATATATTGTCATTTGTTTAGGTTTATCTATGCATTTCTTTAGTAAGGTTTAACGTATTGCTAGCCTCATAGCATAACTGCCATAAATCCTGTTTTGTGGCCAAACTGTGATATCTGAGTACCTCTTTTTTTCTCAACTTTATTGAAAATATTTGTTTATACAAGACATATATATTTTAAACAAACAATCAAGATGTAAAAAGGAAAAAGCATTTGAACAAGTAAATTTAAGAAAATAATACATAAATTTAAAGACACAAAGCAGAATAGACAAATAATAGTATAAAAAAATACATAAATAAAAATAACATATCTAACAAAAATAAATAAATGCATCAGAAAGTTCAATCTATTTTAAAGAATTGTTTATAAATTGCCAGAGTGCGAGAGCTTTTTTGTTAAAGATAAATTCTAATGATTTAATATATTTTTCAAATTCCATTAGGAAGATTTTAAAATTTGGGTGTGTTTTGGTATATTTATTTTTGTGTATATGAAATTTAATATCTGTGGAACTTTAATCTAACACTACTGCTTCATTCTGCATCATTGGCTATGACCTGAAAAAATGCGACTTAGGCAGTTATGTTATTAAGCTAAAGATATACAAACGTATGCAATAAGGACATTAGATAAAGATATAAAATGCAACATACAGTATAGGTTAAATGGATAAAATACCAACAGATGAAATAAAATGTAGCAAAAAATAGGCTGTTGGATAGTTATAACAATCAAAAGGAAATATGTAAAATACTTTTAATGATAGTTTTTGTGGTTCTTATATTTATTTTGGTCTTGTAATGTAATCTTGGCCTGTATTCATCTGATTTTTTTGTCTTTCGTCGTCTTACATAAGGGCAGATTCTTTAAGCACCAGGACGTCGAACCCTGACAGCATGTATGGAAAACAGGAAATCTGTACATCAACCAAACTGGCTCATTTACAGTTTTGTCCTCTGTCAGCAGCCAAATGTGACAAAGGTCATGTGTTGGTTCTTTATCAAACGGCCTCAAATCGCTGGCGGTGACATCCAGGCAGTCTGTCCCCTCTGGTGTTCCCAAACAAACCTCCAACAGCTCGAACTCTGGCCCACTTCGACCAAAAAGACAAAGCTGAAGGAAAGGCAGAAGGAGGGAAACGGAATGTGTCACAGGGGTCAATAATAATAATAATAATAATAATAATAATAATGATAATAACGATGATGATGATGCAAAGTGTTCATAAGGAAACAGCAGCAAACATTAAAAATTAAGGATGTGAGATTTGCAGAAGAGTTTTAACATTTACAGGATCCTATGTAATCAGTCCAAGATAATATGGGATTCAAGCAAAATTAAATTATCCCTGAAGAAACAGACTCTACATTTGGTCTGTTTAATCCAGTGTTAAAAAAAAACCTTTTCATGGATAAATTATGAGAACCTCAGTCAATATTTTTTTCTTGAGTGATTTCATTCCTCTTTAGGCATGTAAAAAAAAAATATATATATATACATACATATATATATATATATATATATATATATATATATATATATATATATATATATATATACATATAATAATGCGATTGAAATTTTTTTTTTTTATGAACCTGATTTTCACAGAGTTACAAAAATGTCCACTCAGCTGGACATCATGCATTTAATTTTTGAAGCAAAGAACCATATATATTAAAACCCAACATCAGAGAGTGATATACTGTGTGAAAACTATGAAATAACACATTTTTAATGCCGCTAATCTGATGTTTTCTCACATTTTAACATGTCATAATACTAGTTATTCCTCACTGAAAATATGCAAAAAAAGAAAACTTTTTGTTTAAGAAAACTGTTAATTAAAGTCTAATAACAATGAGTAATTAATTTACACTCAAACATGTTATTGGACATCAGGTTTATCCAAAACAGAGAAGTTACTGTAAATGTATGAATGTCAGTGTATGGGATGGTGCATAAGCGTCCACTGTGTTGGCTGATATGGAACTAAAACAATAAAACCCATGAATATACAAGAGAACAGCTGGAGAAGAACTGTCCACTGGAGTGACCAGTATGCATGAAAGGGTTAAAAGCTTCATGTCTGTGAAATCGGAATTTTATTTGCGTTACTAAAAAACATACAGTGCACAAAAAAAATCATATTTTATTCCTCCCTGTATGTTTGACCTACAGTGTTTATTTGCTCTATCTGATAGTTTGTAAAATTAAATACATCCATTGTTTATATCTTAAAATTGGCAGAAACAAACAATAACAACATATTAACTATACTGTATTTTTTTTTTCTTTATTTTTTTACTAGGCATATGTATTTATGTGAGTGATGCATATTTTGTTTTTATTTTATATTTTATGTTTTATAGTTATTATTACTATTTATTACTATTACTATTATGAGTCTGTATCCTGATAGTGCACCTAAATTTCATTGTACATTCCGTATAATGACAATAAAGTATCTTATTTTGTCTTATTGTTCACTGTACAGTCCTGTTACACTGCAAAAAAGTGATTTCTCTGAAAATGATGATTTTAAGTGTTTTGAGTTCCTAGTGTGCCCTCTACAGGTCAGACTGAACACTAACATGTTTGTTCAGCATCAATACATTCATGCAGATGCACAAATGACCAAAAAAAGGAGTAAAATATGAATTAATTTTATTCATTAAGATCCCCATCAGCCACTGAAATATCAGTTGCTATTCTTCCTGGGGTCTCCTCTACCTTACATTACAATTTTAATTATCTATATTAATCTTACACCATTCACACACACACAAATGGGACATATACAACAGCCCAATGCAATAAAAATAAATAACAGACAGAATAAGTGCTATATATTTATATTTATTCACCAAACAATAGCTGTCTGATACAAACCATAAGACATCTTTCAATATTATCAATAGTCTTTCCATTTCATGTCCATTGTGTAAACAAGAAAAGTTTTAATTTCTTTTGAAAACATTTTCTATTATTTTCCAACAACAGAAACCCTGGCATCCATTCCATTCAACCATGGCCCGATAAAAAAAACAGTTCGCTGTAACTGATGGTGTTTCACTGGTTTGTCTTGTACAATAATTATGTTGATCAGCAAAAAATGACAGTTTCCTGTAAATAATTTCTGGAGTTTTTGTTGCTATAATGTTGTGAATAAATGATGATAAAACATATTTCACTCTAGGTTTTACAGTTAACCATGCCAAACTGTTGTGCATTGTGGTTATATTAGTTCTGTTCGTTCAACCCAAAATAATTCGTGCCGCTTTGTTCTGTGCAAATTGCAATTTGTGTGAATTATTTTCATTAGTATTTGACCAAACAACTGAAGCATAATCCATATGAGATAATACTAATGACTGAACTAATGGCTTGGTCAGCCATTGGGGGAATACATTTCTTATAGTGTCTATTTCTTCCCATACTCTGACCCATTTTTGCAGTATATCATTTATTATTATTATTTATGATAAATAAAAATAATTATATGGTCAAAAAAGCTGATGTTTATGAAAATTATCAAATCAATAGCATAAAATGCCCTTCATTTCTGAGTGATTTCAGACAATTGTGGGTAAAATTGCTTAATTTTTTTTTTTTAATTATTTGTTATCCTGGAGTTTTCTATCTTTTAAGCTAATGAAGAGTGAATTTAAATAACAGCTTTCATTTACAAAAATATTTACTTGATACTCAAAAGCTTTTATCAACATCTTTTTTTAAATATAATGTTATTTGTTTAAATTCTGTGCAAAAAAAAAAAAACATATATTTTTCAAAGAACATAATTTAGCAATAGAGGGTATGCACATACGTCACTCCCCCCCCAGGCCACGCCCCTCTCAGTCAGACTGAGTGTCTTAAACCAACCTGCTCAACATGACGGAGTATCGCAGTAAACACAGCCAGAGAAAAGGGAAAATGTGAAATCTGAAATTAAATGAAGGACAGTTGGACTGGACATGGATCTGTACGAGCTACCAAAGAACAAGTGGTCCATGAACACTGACATGTGGACACAAATGGAGGATCCAGACCTGATCCAGGGGGGAGGGGGTCAGCGCTATTTGGACCTGAAACAAATATACATGGTTTCATCAGGACTGACAACCAGGGTCCAAAACTAGGACCAGAACCAGCTGATCCAAAGGCTCCAAAACTAGGTCCCAGAACCAGCTGATCCAAAGGCTCCAAAACTAGGACCAGAACCAGCTGATCCAAAGGGTCCAAAACTAGGGCCCAGAACCAGCTGATCCAAAGGCTCCAAAACTAGGGCCCAGAACCAGCTGATCCAAAGGGTCCAAAACTAGGGTCCAGAACCAGCTGATCCAAAGTGCATTTACAGCAGACCGTGGACTGACCCCAGTGAATATATGCATGATCTACTGGGACTGAGGAGATTTATTGAGTCTGGTTCAGATCCAGTCCTTTATCCAACACAGATACAGGGGTTGGACAAAATAATGGAAACACCTTCACCTCAAGATGATAATGCCCCAATCCATACAGCTAGAATTGTTAAAGAATGGCATGAGGAACATTCTAATGAAGTTGAGCATCTCGTATGGCCGGCACAGTCCCCAGACCTCAACATTATTGAGCATTTATGGTCAGTTTTAGAGATTCAAGTAAGACGTTGATTTCCACCGCCATCGTCTCTAAAAGAGTTGGAGGGTATTCTAACTGAAGAATGGCTTAAAATTCCTTTGGAAACAATTCACAAGTTGTATGAATCAATACCTCGGAGAACTGAGGCTGTAATTGCTGCAAAAGGCAGACCTACACCATATTAAATTATATTTTGTTGATTTTTTAAGGTGTTTCCATTATTTTGTCCAACCCCTGTACTACTGCTGTGGACCAGCAGGGCACCACTGGATTCTGGGAAATTAGCAGATTTAGACCACCTGTTTTAAAATGAACATATTATTCTTGTAATGTTATGGCTTTATTGTTGGAATATGACGACTTTAATCTCATAAATGAATGACATTTTTGTTAAATTATGAGTTTTTTTTTTTTTTTATAACTATGACTTTATTCTTGTAAATTATGATATTTTTCCCACCTGTTTTTAAATTATGACATTATTCTTGTAATATTATGACTTTGTCAGAATATGATGACTTTAATCTCATAAATGAATGACATTTTTGTTAAATTATGAGGGTTTTTTTTTTTTATATATATAACTATGACTTTATCCACACATTATGATTCTTTTTGTATTTGACTTTATTCTCGTAAAATGATGGGTTTTATATCCATATTTTATGACTTTATACTCGTAGTGACCAGTGTTTTTCTTTTCTTCTGTGGTCCTAATACTCCATCGTAGCTTTATTCTCCAGTTCCCCCGTATTTGTAAAACTGGGTTAGCCTCAGTTTCAGTTAGTTTACTAATCATGTAGGAGCACAAGGTTCACAATCGCAAAATGAAGACAAAAATCATGAAAGATCTGATCATGAAACCAAGAGCTGCACTAAGAAGGAACGTTAGCCAAAACAATAGGTCATTTCAGGTCTGATTGGAGCCAAAAATTCAGCAGAAATGAATGTTAGCTGACACCAAACAGGATCCACAGATCTAGGTTTGGTTTCCTGGATTTGTGGATTCATCTCCTTCTCTTTTCTTTGTCTTTCGGTGTCTGTAAAATGATAGCTCCCACTGCTTTAAGAACCTGTTCATACAATCAGTCTCACAACAGCTCTGCTCCATTTTTTATTCAATATTGTTCTTCAGTTTAGACAGTACTGAAGCCAATGCTGTCACTCATCTCCCGCTTTCTGATGACATCACGTGCATGCCCCCTATATGAGGCTCCACACTGGTTAGAATTTTGAGTGATAATATTATCGACCAATCAGACATTGCTCTGAAGGGACAGGACCGACCCCGTGCACTTTGACCTTAAACTTTTGGCGGGCGAATTATCAAACTAGCTAGGCCTACACAAAACAAGATGGCCGCTGCATTTACAGTGACTGCAGGTGCTGTTGGAAGACTTTATTTGTTTTGTTTTGTTTTTTTTGGTGGGGGGGTGAAATAAGGACATGAAGACCTACACCTGAGGTGGATTTACCAGAACAATCTGCGGTGTTTGGGACACTTCAGAGCAGCCACAGTCAGGATGAATTGCTAACAGCTAGTTTAGCGCTTAGCGGGCTAGAATTTTTCGTTTGCCGGTTTTAGAGACAGTGAAGGCGGTTCTGACCTCATTTATGGAACTTTCCAGACCAACTAACGGATCTACTGACTTTTCTACATCTGGATTTCACCTGGGAACATACAAGAGTGGATTTCCTTTAGAAATGATGGGTGAGTGCCTGCTTTTACTCTGTTTGAAAGTGTATTTTTTCCTGTTTACCTCATGTGAGGTTTAGCCAGTGTTATGTGATGATTGTTTGTGGAAGTTTCTGTGATGACAGTTTCTGAAGGTGCCAAAGTATTTTAAGAATATTAAATGAGGTAATACTTAAAATGTTTGGTATCCAGGCTGGAGTCTTGTTGGTTTAATGAAGAATGTGGCTCATTTTATCTGGTTGTGTTTTTCTCATTGAACTGAAGGCGGTGCATAAATAATACTGTGACTACACTTGAAACCGTCCTATTTGGTTCTTCTTCTTCTTCTTCTTTTTTTTTTAAAAATCTTTTTATTTCACTAAAGAAAACCATGTAGATACAGTACTTTCTTAGTGATACTGAGTCTTACATTTTTGCAATTCTCCTTTGTGCACTCTTCCCATTCCCCACCACTAAAGGAATAAACCAGCTAAACACACTCAAAAGTAACAGACCAAAAACGTAAAAGTCTAAATATAAATTATTATTATTATTATTATTATTATTATTATTATTATTATTATTATTATAGTAATAATAATAACAACAATAATACCGGTAGCAACAAAAGCATAGTGATGCATGCTATAGCATAAATGATAGTAGTAGGGCAGTATTTGTTGTCCTGTTTGGTTCTAATTTGCTACATAGTGATATAAAGTAAATCCTGATGATGCTGCAGTGGTTGTTTTACTGCACAGTAGTGTATTACTGCCATTTTACTGTCCACTGCTGCAGTAAGGTCATGTTGTTGAACCAAAGATTTGTCACATAAATATGTTGTAGGATGTATTTGGCTAATGATAGTAAAGTTCTGTTCTTGTCTCCTAAATGAGTGAGGTCAGGGGTTGAGAAAGTCCTGAGGATGGATGGAAGTACAATAATAAGTTTTAAATAAAGTAATAATAGACTGATATTATGATTTCATTTATATTTAACTAGGCCAGACCTCAGACAAAGTAAGTTTACTCCTTATATTTGTTTCGGAAAAATCTATTAATGTAATGTAAAAGGGAAGCTGTTTGTTGACATGCTGACACGTGTGACTTAGAGTCAGTGAAATAATTGTCAAATACTGTAAAACTGCCACCACAAAGCAGGGGCTAAAACATGCCTTTTAGGGCTGTTTTATTCCATTCTCTATCATTGTGTCACAGATAATAGTGTTTTAATGTAGGAATGATCAGAATTGCTGTTTTGGGCAACATACTGTCATAAGCCCTGTTTACATGGGACTAGTTTTACCTGTGAACCTCTGCTAATTTGTAGTAATTATGGAGGTCATCTGTGATCTTAATCCCATGTGAATCTGCCTCGTCTGTGACTTCTAAAGTAAAAATGCCACAGCAAAACCACATATTGTATTAAACTCAGCTGTTCTTTGATATTATTCTAGACATCTCTGTAATTTTGCAGGGATTTGCAACATTTTTTTTTTTTTTCATTTCTCTTCAATTTATTCATTCTGTTTCCTGGTTGAAGTCTATGCGGGTTGTGCTGATGATGATAAATTACATTTTTAAGAGTGTTTTGGGTGTAAATTTAGGAATGTCATATCATGATATAGCTAACAGGATGTTCACTGAGAGAGTAAAGGTTAATCTTTCCGAGGACAGAGTTCTCAAAAGATGATGAGACTGTTCCCTACATAAAAGTGGAGGACGACATGAAACCCTTCCTGTGCTATGTTTAGACTCTGAGTCATGCAGTACTGATGAATTTTCATTTTTGGTACAGTGTTGTTGGCCTCTTGCACTCTGGTTCTGTGGTGTTATGCAACAAGAGCAGCGCTTGCTTTGGGGTGAGCGTCTCCCGCCCCAGACCCAGTCACGTTATCACGTTTTATGATGACGTAATGACGCGGCTCTGACTTGGCTCTGCTAGGCTCTTGGCCTGTGGAAACTTTCGTTATATTCGCAAGCAAAATTTTTGAAGTCTCATGCAAAAGTTTTTAACTCACAAGTAAAGAGGACTGATTTATAGGCAAAATGATCTTTAGGTTTATTGTTACTTACTGTCTTTTGCTCTCAAATCTCTTTTTTGGTTGCAAATCCATTCTTTTTGATTGATAAATTAAAAAAAAAATTCTCTCCACAATTTTTTTGTGAATTTTATTTCATGTCATCTGAAACGTCTTGATATTTACACTTTGAACTTTGTTCTGATCATAGTTTTTTACTCTTTGCTTTTGTTCCAAAACTGCTGGAAACAGTGAAGAATCCTGTAAAGTTTGCTGTAAAAACTCTGTCTTGAGGAAACAGTGTTTTGTGCAGCACTGAATGTCATTCCATGGATTCAGAGGTTGAAGTCATTCTGTTCAATCATTTCCTAAATGTGTTTAGTTGTTTAATTGGCGCAGCAGTAAAAGTTACCTTAACATAAAAAAGAATCGTTAGTTCAAATGTGTGGGCTAAATCCATGACATGAGTGGTGACATTAGACAAATGATGGAATTTGACAAAAAACATCACTGTACATTATGTGGACTAGTCTGTAGCCTAAAAATGAAGAAGAAAATAAAACATTTTCTAATGAAATAACATTTTATTCTCCTCAAAACAAGAACAATAAATGTGTGTAAACATACGGAAAAACTGCACAAAACACAACAGTGATTAATCACTGCAATTCCTGAAATACCTGAACTGTAGCAATTCTCCTCAGAACAAGAACAATAAATGACGCTAAACTGACAGGCAATCAGACACTCCCTCCTTAAAAAAAAAAAAAAAAAAAATGAACGGCGCTTTACAAAGACTCAGTTCCCATCGTTCATTTCAAAGAGCCGTTCAAAAGATTCGATTCGTTTGTGAACGTCACATCACTACAGCTTACATTGAGCAAATATATTAAGTTGAATAATTATACAAAGCACTTTATATTGCAAAAGATTTTAATTTAAATCAACTTGGAATTGTGTAAAATGAACTGGTGAAATTTAATCTGATGATTAAACAAAGCAATAGACACTGCAACAAGTTTTAAGTTAAATGAACTTGGCATTTAGTGTGTTGGACTTAAAAAAGCAATTCCATTCAAATCAAGCATTTCAGTTTAATACACTCAAGTTTTCATTACTCATTACTTACATTTTTTAAGGCAACAAGTTACCTGAGAGTTCTTAAGTAAACTCAGCTTATCCAGTCTGAGGGGACAGTTTTGTATCTTCTTAAAAAAAAAAAAAAAAAAATAGGGCTGGGCAAGTTAAGGTGTTATTACAGCGTTAACGCATTCATTAAATAATGCAGACATTTTTTTTTAAATCTCCCGTTAACGCCGTTTTTATTATTGTTCTGCCTTTCAAGCAAGTCTTAGTTGATTTATACATACGGACTCTTATTTTGAAACTCATGCTTTTATTTTGGCAGTCCACACACCGGTGCTGTGTGCACGTGCAGCTGAGAGGAGAAAAGAGTGAACTTTACTAGTAATGCTGAATCAAACTGTGTGTAACTCCTGCAGTTCAACGCCTGTATGTATCAGTCATTCTGTTGTTGCTAAATAATTTCACATGCAAATGTGCCGTTAGAAACATGTTTATGACGTTATTTTGGATGTGGTTTATTACAGTGTGTTATTAACATGTTTAAGCTAATTCGTTTATGCTAGCAGTCGCAGATGAGTTGCTAATTCTTTATGCAGGCTCATGCTAAGTTTATGTAAATTCATTGGTTGTGTTTAGGTATAATATGCCAGCCTTTGAATTAACCTTTACTCATTTACGATGTGAATGTTGTATCAGCAGTCATTTTATCTCGATGCTAACTTGAATGGGAAAATGTATAGACACGCTAAGGATTAGCATTTACAGATTAATTTAAGATTACAACGTCTTTTTATCCAGCAACAAAGGTTCACATCAGAGATATTTAATACTATTCATTCTTACAACAACTGAACATAAAATACTCACAGGCTATACAAACAGAGTGAAAGAAACGTGTCTGTTAGTTCGTTCTTATGTCCGGACTGACTACGGGAACACCGCAAGGACAAAACATACGTTAGTGCCACTTATTCTGACCACTAGAGGGCCCCTTTTGCTTACTTTGAACAACTGAACATCACATATTATTGGGCTTATTAGTATTAGTGCTGATTAGTGGGACTAAGACTCCTGTCAATCACTCACAACTGTAAATACACTGGTGGGGAAATAAACGTGTAAAAGTAGTGTTTTTTTTACATGGACATTTTCATTTTAAATGTCTTCAGATGGTGGGGCTGAGAAGGACAAAGTTGTTTGGAAGCACTGACGTGTGGAATTATTTTTATCACTGGAGTACTTCCAGTCTGAAATATCACTGAAAGGCAATACATAATAATAATAATAATAATAGTAATAATAATAATAATAATAATAATAATAATAATAATAGCTTTATTTATATAGATAGATAGATAGATAGATAGATAGATAGATAGATAGATAGATAGATAGATAGATAGATAAGCTTTATTACAGACTCATGGTCCACATTAAAAAGCAAAGAGAGAAATACAGATACAATTAAAAAAAAGTAAAATTAAAAATTAAAAAAAACAAAAAAAAAACAAAACCCTCTATACTTTCAAGAGGCAGTCATACCAGTGTTTCCAGAACAGAGATGTGTAACGTACAGCACTATATGCAAGATTTGTCAGCAATAAAATTACAGTATTTTCCGAGTGATTCAGGCAACACATAAATTTAAACATCAGATTTCTCAGCACAGGATGCAACGAATTTACATGATTAGACACAAACAATTCACTAGCAGTAGTCCATCTGGCTTTTTCATAAAAGTCTTAGAGCATCATTGTATGCCACTGTCAGTCTGTAGAAGCTGGCCTTTTTATAGTTCCACCACAGATGTGCGGTGTGCAGAGGGGTGCAGTACGCTGTAAACAGTCAGTTTCACCTGGACAGAACACGCCGAGAATTTCCTCGACAGTATGTTTGCTTGTGCATATAACATTCGGCACTGACGATACATGTCCTCGTCATATGACAGCTGATCTGTAGTGATGTGACCCAGGTACTTGACAGCATTGCATACATTTAAGATATTCCCTGTTAGCTTAAAGTCAGGAAACTTCAAGATCTGTCCTCCTTGGTCCGACAGATCATAATTACACTTTAGCCGAGTTATACTTCACATCATGTTGTTCCCCATAAAACGGAACACACATTTAAGAGCTGCTGGAGACCGGCTGAGCTGGACTAAACACCACCAGGTCATCTGCATACATTAAGTGGTTGATTATGGAACCTCCAACCATACACCCAGTTCTGCACATATTCAACTGCTTAGACAAGTCATTCATATAAAAATTTTAAAAAGCAGGGGATAATAAACTGCCCTGTCTCACACCATTACCAATCTGAAAAGGAGCAGATACACAGTTGTCCCATTTAACCTGCATTGTCTGGTGGGCATACCAGTAGGAGAGACATCTGATCAGATATTTAGGGACATTTGCTTGACACAATTTTTGAAACAATATTCTATGATTCACACGATCAAAAGCCTTAGAGGCATCTAAAAAGCATATAAAACTGTGGAATTTTTTTTTTTTTTTTTTTTTTATAGTAGCACCTTTTAAAAACAAAGTTTACAAAGTGCTTTTGACAAACAAGTAAAGGGCACAACAGCAGGATACAAGATGTAAGTAAAAACACTAAAACAGAAGCAACACAATAGGAGAGATGTGTACCACAATGCAGACACATGACACTTCGAATAAATTAAATGAATCGGAATAAAGAGGGCAAGGATAACGTAACATGATGCTGTTAAATCATGCAAAAATAAAGGTGTGAGATAAAACAATGTCATGTATAAGAATATAAACCAACAATCAAACAGGATAAGATTCAAATTAAAAAAAACAAAAAACAAAACATGCTGTTGATGCCCCCCCCCCCCCCCCCCCCCCCCCCAACAACTATGTGATTAATCGCAATTAAAAAATTTAATCGTTGCCCAGCACTAAATAAAAACCTTGACTGCAATGTTTTTTTTATGCCTGAAGAGGAATAAAAAACACTCTGGAAAAATATATTGACAAAGGTTCCATAATTCATGCATGAAAGGGTTAAAATAAATAAATAAATAAATAAAACACCTCTCGGTGGGTCACGGGTTCTGTCGGAGGCAGGTCTGCCGGTGTTCAGAGCTGCCCGGTGGGTGGAGACAGGCTGACACACACACACACACACACACACACACTGGGAGGAAGTGGTGAGGATGCTCCTCCGTCTGCGCTCTTCTGTCTGTCTCTTCTGTCTGCACACAGCCGCTGTTCAGCTCCGTTTGTCCGCCTTCATCACACACTGGAGCCAGTTCTGCTGCTGCTCAGCCCACCGGGACCAGTACAGGTAAGAACACACACACACACACAAACACACACACACACACAGCCGTTAACGGGTATTATTATGAAAAGGGACCGACAGACTGAGATCAGTTCACCTGTGTTTGAATGTGTGTGTGTGTGTGTGTGTGTGTTTGGAACATCCAGTGGTGAAGGGGTGGTATGAAAACAGCTGTTACGCATGAATAAAAAAGTGTCAAACAACTGAAGAGGAAGAAGGAGTCAGAGCTGGTATCAGAAGAGGAAATCAGCTGCACTTCCTCTGAGTCACAAACAAGTCAAATATGTGTGAGATAAACCTGGAAGAACTGTGTACATGTGTGTAAAAGAACAGAACATACACAACCAGCTGCACTTTAACTCAGAGTATATACTGTCTGTTATTCAGTATAATTATAATAATAATAATAATAATAATAATAATAATAATAATAATAATAATAATAATAATAATAATAATAATGATAATAATAATAATAATAATAATAATAATAGTAATAGTAATAATAATAATAATAATAATGATGATGAAGGAGCAGAACAGACACTCAGAATGTACACTGCCTTTTATTTATAATAATAATTGTAGTGGCTGTTTGTCATCAAAAATTACATTAACTGAAAGTGACTGAACTTCAGACTTTAACAGAACTCAAATAACCACTAGATGCACCATGGGTTTGTGTTTACACCGTCAAAAATGCAATGTCCATACCATAGATGTAGTTCAAGAGGTTTATTTTCAGGATTTTATAGGATTTACATGTATTAAAACAATCAAATTACCAATAATAAATAAATAAATAAATAATAACAGGGTGGGGAAGCAAAATTTACAATGAACATTTAGTTGTTTTTTCTCAGCAGGCACTACGTCAATTGTTTTGAAACCAAACATATACTGATGTCATAATCATACCTAACACTATTATCCATACCTTTTCAGAAACTTTTGCCCATATGAGTAATCAGGAAAGCAAATGTCAAAGAGTGTGTGATTTGCTGAATGCACTCGTCACACCAAAGGAGATTTCAAAAATAGTTGGAGTGTCCATAAAGACTGTTTATAATGGAAAGAAGAGAATGACTATGAGCAAAACTATTACGACAAAGTCTGGAAGATACTATTAAAGAAGAATGGGAGAAGTTGTCACCTGAATATTTGAGGAACACTTGCGCAAGTTTCAGGAAGCGTGTGAAGTTTCAGGAAGCGTGTGAAGGCAGTTATTGAGAAAGAAGGAGGACACATAGAATAAAAACATTTTCTATTATGTACATTTTCTTGTGGCAAATTAATTCTCATGACTTTCAATAAACTAATTGGTCATACACTGTCTTTCAATCCCTGCCTCAAAATATTGTAAATTTTGCTTCCCCACCCTGTGTATGTATGTATATATATATATATATATATATATATATATATATATATATATATATATAATTTTCAGTGAGACTCAGTTGTCCAATCCACTGATAAAAACTGTATTTGGACAGTTTATCAGTACTTATACATGTTATGCATTCACAAAAATACATTTATTCAACATTTTTGTTGTGAAACCTCCTGTAATTACACAAGAGATTTGTCAATTAACAAACAAGTCTGGTTCAACTGACAGAACAAATACTTCTGTTACAGTTATTGTCAGTAATTTTTCTCGTTTATTTATTATTTTTTTTACAGTATTGTATTGTACAGTATAGTATTGTATTTGTCATTTCATTGATATTTTCCTGTTAAACCACCCTTAACTTGACTCAGTCTGGACCACTGGGACCTCCTTAAACCGCCCTTAACTTGACTCAGTCTGGACCACTGGGACCTCCTTAAACCGCCCTTAACTTGACTCAGTCTGGACCACTATGACCTCCTTAAACCGCCTTAACTTGACTCATTTGCAGAAGATGCAGTGTCAGTCTGAGTGAACCATCATCTCCGTCTGTTTGTGTCATCTTCAACCACAATGAGTCCATCAGCACCAACAGCCTCCAAATAGAAACTGTGCAAAGCAATGAACGCTGAAAAGTTGCTGTTGTGACAAACTTTTAAACAGGAAGCTCGTTCGTATGGTTAACATGTGCACCAAAACATCCCAAATCTGACTCATGACCCAAAGAGAACAGGAGTGTGATCAGATTAACCTGGGGGGTGTTCCAACATGCAGCCTCCAGACCCAAACCAGCCCACCAAAGGGTTCAGTCTGACCCACTGGATGAATCTGAGAACTGCAAAAACATTTAACCATCAAGAGTTCAGGTTCCACATATGGATCAATAGGATCTAAACCAGGGCTCTCAAACTCCTGTTCTTTCAGGTTCCACATTCAGTCTGATTTGATCTGCAGTGGGCCGGACCTGTAAAATAATAACAGAATAACCTAGAAATAATGACAACTCCAAATTTCTGTCTCTGTTTTAGGGCAAAAAAAACCCCATTAAATTGTGAAAATACTTACTTTTATGAACTATCCAAACAAAAAAGATGTGAATAACTTGAAGAAAGTCAAATTTCTTTCCAAAAATACGTGCACTTTTAACAATCTTCTGCCTCATCTTATCATTAGTCCATGTGCATTCTGGATCAGATCTACAAAGACACTAAACACTGAGGAACAGGAAGAAAACAGTTCAAATTTAGCTGAATTTTCTTTAGACATTTCAGGTTGTTCATATTTGTTCAGGTTATTCACATTTTATTGTTACAGGATAGTTTGGAAACGTAAATATTTTCATAATTTAATGTTATTTTTTGCACTAAAACAAAGACAAATATTGAAGTTGTCATTATTTAGAGGCATAGTGTAATTTTTTTTTTTTCTCACATCAAACCTAGAGAAAATCTGCAGTCATTCTTTTTTGTCGGTTCTTCTGCTGTTATTATTTGACTGTAGATCAGATCGGTCTGTTTGTGGAACCTGAACTAAATGAGTTCCACAACCTGGACTGTGGAATTTTTGCACTTTGTGAATTCATCCCAGGGGCCGGATTGGAACCTTTGGGGGGACGCATTTGGCCTCAGGGCTGCATGTTTGACACCAGTGATCTAAAGTGAAATAATAACAGAATAACCCTTAAATAATGATCAATACAAATCTGTGTCTTTGTTTTTGTGTAAAAAAAAGGGAAGTTTCATGACAGTGTTTGCTTTTTTTTTTTTATCAAGTTTTTATTTGTTTTCATTGTGCATGTCAGAAGTACAATACAAAAGAAAAAGAAAGAAATTCACATTTTATAAAACAAGATTCTGTGACACACAAAGTATAAACCCCCCCCCCCCAGGACCAGTGGTGACCCCCATACCAACCCAGTCTGGATCTCAGAATACGAAAACCAACTAATAAAGACAAATACATGTGTATAGATGAAAGAATAGAATTTACAGATATAAACAGAATAGTGATCAGGAAAGTCATAGAAAATTATGTTGCACTCTTTCTTATTAACCATAAAATAAACACCATCCCACAGACTAAGGGTTTTTGGACCAGCTGCATCCGGCCCACTGACCTCTGCATCAGAACTATGTCTAGAAAATAACTGATCCATTGTTGCTGTGATAAAGTATGAGGCGGCTGTCATCTTAATGCCAGCATGTTCTTGGCTGCAGTGAGGGCAGCCCATAATACACACCTCTGCTGAAGAGAAGGTCCTAAGGTAGAGTCATCATTAAGCAGAAGTAAAGATGGTGATAATGGGATTTTAATCTCCAGATTATCACTCAAAGTGACGGAGATTTGCTTCCAAAAATCATACACTTCAGGACACTCCCAGTACATATGTAGAAATGATCCTGCAGTATCGAGTGTACACAGACAGTGTTTGCATTTACAAACTATCCTTTCACAAAAAAATATGAATAATCTGAAATGTCTTGAGCGAAGTATGTGCAATTTTCTTAAGGTTTCTCAAGTTTTTGTTCATTTTTGTGCATGTTTTGTTGCTGTTATTGCCTAATTTGATCATATTTGTTGGCTTTTGGTTGTTTTTTTTTAATTGTACAGTTTTGTTCACATTTCTCAAATTTTTGTTTGTTTTTTGATAAAGATAGATAACTTTATTGTCTGAGCCAAGTAAAAACAGAAATTCCTATTTTGTCACGGCTGTAAGACACAGTTTAAAAAAAACGAACAAGAAACATTCAGGCAGTAAAAACCCCCCCACACATCAAAAACACAGTACAACAGATAAAAACAAGTAAAGCACATTTAAAAACATGTAGACAGACTAAAACAACTGTGCAGTCTGTTTACTGTTGTTTAGAGCAGTTATGGCAGAGGGGATGACAGATTATTACCTCCACCAAGGAGGGTCTGTTTTTGCCGGCGTTGGTTTGTCTGTCTGTCAGTCTGTCTGTCTGTCTGTGTGCAAGATAACTCAAAAAGTCATGGACGGATTTGGATGAAATTTTCAGGAAATGTTGATACTGGCACAAGGAACAAATGATGAAATTTTGGTGGTGATCAGGGGGGGGCACTGATCTGCCTTGGTGGAGGTCTGCGCTCTGAGTGCTTTTCTAGTTTGTAGATGTTTTTCGTGGCCGATGGGTGGGTGGGGTGGAATGGGAGGGGTCCTCAGTAATGAGGGTTGTTTTTTGCTGTTAAGTGTGTTCATGTTTCTCAAATTTCTCAAAATTATTAAATGTTCTGTGTATTTGTAGATCCACTGTGACCTGTACGTTATCATGTACATGTGGAAATGATAAACTGAGGCAGAATGTTGTTAACATTGCCCTTTTTTTCTTAAGAAATTTCAGGTTATTTTTGTTATATTTTTTAAAGGATAGTTTGTAGATGAGACTAAAGTATGAAACTGACCTTATTTCTGGGTTATTCTGTTCTTATTTTCCTGGTCTGACCCCTTTGAGACCACACTGGGCTGAATGAACCTGAACTAACAGGACTTTCATGCCCCTGGTCTGTACTCTGAGGACATGATGACTGTTTTAGGTATTTAGAATGTTTACGTACATATCAAACATCCACGTCTTCAAACCTATGACTAATGCCGCATTTCTACTACATGGGACCAGCTCGACTCCACTCGACTTGGCCTTTTTGCATTTCTATTACAAAAAAGGACCTGGAATCTGGTACCCGGTACTAGTTTTTTGGTATCACCTCCACCAAGGTTCCAGGACTGGGGACCAGATACTAAAAAACACTGCAGACCACTGATTGGTCAGAGTCGTCTCTGTAACCCGCCGTTTTACAAAAAACAGATGCAGAAGTTTACAGTAAATATGTCGGTAGGTTAATCCACATGATGACAGCCTGTAAAACTACACCATTCAGTCAGGAGATTCGGTCTTTGGTGGCTGACGTAAAAATTCAGCATGAGTTTGACGAGACAGCACGTAACGAGCGAGTTTATCAACAACTATCTGAACAGACGACACGGCGGTAACGCGCCGCATCGCTATGACGACCAGGTACTGTCAAGTCTGTAGTATCCTGTAATGGAAACGGTCTCCAGGAATAGGACCTGGTACCAGAGTCGAGTCGAGCCGGTTCCATGTAGTGTAAACGCGGCACATGTTTGCAGTTCCTTGTGTCCCATCAGCAGTTTTGCAGACGACTCTCTAATGTTGGAGTTCTGTTTAAAATGCTTTTTGTGCTGCAGGGCAGGCATGTGCACACATAGGACCCAAAGGGGGCTGGAGTCCCTGCCCTTTTTGCCTCGTAGAAAAAGTGCCTTTTTTACTTTTAAAAAACAAATAAATTCCTGTTCTGCATAGGAATGTAAAAGAAAATGGCGGTATAAAAACGCCACGGTTATCTACCGTATGAATTTCCTTGTAATAGCGTGTCATGGTGTTGGATGTGTGTTGAGTCTGATGACGCTTCTCTGTCCGCTGTCTGTCACTGAGGGCGGGGCTTCCCCATGCTGCACACTTGCATGCATGTCCGGAGAAAGAGAGAGAGAGAGAGAGAGAGAGAGAAGTCCAAGCCGTGGTCACATCTCCACAGTGTAGTTCGTGCACAGATGAGACAGGACAGTGGACTGACTTCAACCTTTGTGGTTTATCAAGCCCCCCCCCCCCAACATTACTTGAATGTATTGAATCACAGCAGAAACAGGAGGAATCATTCACTCCACTTGATTTTACTGAATATTTACATTTGTTTCCAGATATTGACTCTCTTGTGCCTTTGCTGCTGCTGTTTCTGCAGTAGTAACTCCAACAGCAGCCACAGTAGGACTAGTTTATGTGCAGCCTGGACTATTTTTATTTATTTATTTATTTTTTTAATGAAAACTTCGTTAATGTGCACCTTGGGAAAAATATCATATTAGCCTTAGCTTACCAGTTTGGAAGTTATGACTCGGTTTTGGGGAGTGGGTAAATTGTTGTAGTTTATTGTGTATCTAATCTCAGGTCTCAGACTGTGTTAGCTAGGCTACATCAACAACAAATCATGGAGATCAACATATTGACTGCAGTCCTGTTGGCATGCAGGCTGAACTACAGACTAAACAGGACTGTTTTTGTAGTATTTATTTCACAGTTGAATGTTCATGTGTTACAATCTTATCTTCAACAGTATATACCCTGATAATAAGCCAATGTTTTATTGCTTTTTGGAATTGCAGCTGAATCGCGTGTCCTCCAAACCTCAGTATTATGAAACATTTTGGCGATAATTTGTTGACACAAGAGAAACAGTAATTGCATCACTCACAGCTACACAATATACACAGCATTGTTGTTGCTGTTATCTATGGCTACTTTATTCATTTTACATTCAGCCACATATTGTGTTATTAAGGCCTGAAAAAATTTGGCGCACACTACTGCCCTTTTGTGACTTGAGCCCCTGCCCCTCTATAATCCTGTGCACGTCCCTGCTGCAGGGGATTTCTTTGGAGGCACTTCAGACACATCCAGGTCTGAACGAACCTCCAGTCTGTGTTCTGGTGTTGGTCGGACCGTGGGTTCTCTGCAGTATCTGTACCTTGGTCGTCTCGGGGGTCTTGTCTCCGTGCAGATCAAACCTCAGTGTATTTTCAGACCTGCTTCAGGATGTGGTGTTGTGGTCTGACTGAGGCAGAGCCAAACTGTTTCATAAGGGTCATGAGAACACTCGTTTGTCGAGGATCTGCGCCGTTTGCATGTTGTTGCATTAGCGGCTGAACAGATTAACGAAGCTGAGAAGCATTTACATAAACAGACTCAATGATCTGCACTGGTGGTTGGACGTGAGGCCATTGTATGAACAGAGGATCTGTGGGTTCAGATGAGGTTCCTTCTGTGTTCAGGGTTCAACATGTGAAGAACCCAAACTGAAGCTTCTTTGAACAGGATCTGACATCAGCGGCCAGTAGACCATGAGCTGCGGTGAAGGCGCCATGTCTGACGGCAAATTCATTTTTGTGGTCGTTATCAATTTATTCAAACTTCTTCTCTGATGAAACTACTGGTCAAATTTGATATGTAGCTTCTTTTTTTTTTTTTTTTTAAACTCTTTTTATTGAAATCAGAATGATGACAATATAAAAAAAAATCATATATAGTATTCAATATACACTACAAACAAAAAGTTAAAGATATTTCTTTTTTTTTTTGGTAATTTTTTTTTTTGTCATTTTGCCATTTGTAAATACAACTATGTGTGGTCATTAAAAAAAATTTGTTTCAATTCAGTTCACACACAGAAAATTAAAAAGTGCTGTGTAAGAATCCCAACTGAAAAAAATAGGCCAAAAATGAAAAATATCCTTAACTTTTTGTTTGTAGTGTATATGTCAGAACACGAACACTACACCTGCACTCACATGTACACACACACACACACACACACACACACACACAAACAAACAAACAAACAAACAAACAAATAAAATTTCAAAGGGGGGGGGGGTCTGTCTACTTACTTAATATTAAAGTAATCTATAAAGGGCTGTCAAATTCAATAAAATAACTTTGCATTATCTTTTAGTGAAAATGTGATTTTCTCCAAATGTAAGTGTTGCAGAATGTCTTTGAACAGGACCTGATGAGTTAGAGGAGTTTTGTTCTTCCACTTGAACAGAATAAGGCGTCTGGACAGTTGTGTTGATATGTAGTGTTTTTGGGACAAGGTCTACAAAGTTTGTTCTTAGTTCGGAGACATTTTTAAATCCCAGAAATGGAGTTTCAGGTTCTGCTGCTGGATCTCCTAGGACAGATTTGGTTGGATTTCTGCTCCTTAATAACCAACATAGTGGACCCCTAGTGGAAGAACCCTATGGAGTTCAGCTTCTATGAGTATTATAAGTGTTCCACATGGGGCACTTTAGTGGAAAATCAGTTATGACCACCGCCAAGGAACGGCAGAGGTTATGTTTTCATCGGGGTTTGTCTGTTGGTTGTTTGTTTTTTCTGTTAGCAAGATAAGTCAAAAAGTTAAGGACGGATTTTGATGAAATTTTCAGGAAATGTTGTTACTGGCACAAGGAACAAATGATTAAATTTTGGTGGAGATGGGGGGGGGGGGGGGCACTGATCTGCCTTGGCGGAGGTCTCCGAGTGCTTTTGTAGTTTGACATAAATCTGCAGTCATAGGCAGATTGAGATCAAATGTGGTTTATATTGATGGTCTTCCAAATGTCCATGTTCTGTCTACCATCCAGAGTTCAGATGGGCTCATTTTCATTCACTAGGTGGAGTTTTGGGGGTTAAATGGGCTCTCTGACCATTATTCTGACACTATCAGGTTCATGTAGCTCAAACTGAGTTTGTGTCGATTGTCTAACACAGGGGTGTCAAACTCCGGTCCTCGAGGGCCGGTGTCTTGCATGTTTTAGATATTTCCCTCTTCCATCACACTTGGAAGCCATTACATCATTCTCAGGCTTCTGCAGAGCATGACGGTGAGCTGATCATTAACTGAACCAGGTGTGATGGAAAAGGGAAATATCTAAACCATGCAGGATGCTGGCCCTGGAGGACCGGAGTTTGACACCTGTGCTCTAACAGTTCTCTTTCTTCATGACACTACCTTGAGTTTGTATGATGTCATATTTGGACACGGGGGGTGTTTTCTCTGATTCTGATCTGGTCAGACACATGTGGGGTCACCATGGCAACTGCGAACAAACCCAAATGGGACCCTTATATGCAGCCCACATGGAACCCTTCTGGGGCCCACATGGATCCCTTCTGGGGCCCACATGGACATGCTGGCTGGGATGAGACTGAGATGAATCCAGACTTATTCTTGGAGCTTCCAACAAAAGAACATGCTAACAATTTAGTGATTTTTCAGACCCCTCTAGAGACTTTTAATCCAAAAGCCACTAGTGTCAAATCCATTCACAGTTGCATGAAATGCATGATGGGGTATTTGCCAACCAGTCCATCTGATCTTGGTTTTTACGAACTTTTAAATGGAACGGTACTTGGGCTTGAACTGATGATGTTTCATGAGATCGTGAGAACAGAAGAACAGACAAGAACACGTACTGAAAAACGCCTACAGTGTGACATCCTGACATCATGTGCATCACAATAAGTGTCCATAGGAAACACAACAGTGGAACCAATGTTTAGCTGCAGTGAAATTAAGGAAACAAAGCTTCAATTCAACGAAATTTTTACTGAATTATTATTTTTTTTATCTATTCGAGTCAATTAAATAGTTGAAAATCATTTCATCTCTAAATGTGACAGTGATAAATGTTGCCATAGATACCTGTAGTGTGTTTTCTTCTATTTGTGCCCAGTTTTTAGCAAGGTTATTATCGTTAATGAAAACTAACGAAATGATAAAAACTAGAATTGAAAAAACATTTTCGTTAAACTGAAAATAAATAAAAACTATAATTAAAAGAAAAAAATAACTGAAACTGTATTGTGTGCTTACAAAACTAACTAAAACGGATAAAAATTATGGATAAATTCCTTTAGTTTTCGTCTTTGTCAATGTCCGAATTGATATGAAATCGATTTATTTCGTTCTAGCAATTTTATCTGGTGGCACCATACGGACACTTCGCGGTCCGTCACTTGTCGTCACTTGTTGCTTAGAGTCGTCTTCTGGTCCCCACTCTACCTGGAAACATGGAGACTAAAGCAGCAGAGTCCTGTCTGGGATTTATGTGAATACGACGGCGAGGAAGATAAAAGATATGAAAAAATAAAACTAAACTAAAACTAAGCATTTAGAAAAAAATGAAAACTAATAAAAACTAGCAAACAAAAACAAATTAAAACTAACTGAATTAGAGAAAAAAAAGTCAAAACTAAATAAAACTAAACTAGAATGAAAAATCCAAAACTATTAGAACCTTGGTGTTTTGTCATTACTCGGCTGTTCTGATGGTTACGTATGTGGACTTTAGGAGTTCTGTTATGAAACAGTGGAATGTGGAATGCAGTGCCTTCCCAATCCTTCTTAACTGGGATCAGGTCATTTTGTGGGGGTCTTAGAGCCACTTTGGGGTGGACCCACGCTCAGAACCAAACCGTGGTCAGAGCTGGAAGGTGGGGACGTTTTGGACGTTTACGTGGACGGTGTTTTCAGTTTGACATCATTCAACAGCTGCTTTGCATCGACTCACTACCTAACTTCTGTCGTTTGTCCGTAGGAGGCCTTTACCTGGAAAATGCCTTTTCTGTGACGCCCACTGAAGCTGAATAAGTGCGTCCGGAAAACAGGAAGTCATTCAGCCTCAACACCAACGGGAGGAACGAACGACGGCCCAACTTCCCTCTGACAGAGTTCTACCCGACAGAACCATGTCGACCAACAACGACACCGACACAGGAAGAGGAACCAAAACCTCCAAAGTGTCAAAGGATCATAAAAAGGTAGGAAAACAGGATGTGTGAGGGACCGCCACACCTGCCGGTTTATAGACGTGTGTCGGAAATGCAAAACGCAGAGGCCTGTTTATTCATCTGCCATAAAAGTCAACAAACAAGAAGAAAAACTGAGCAAAATATACAACAAAATGAACAAAAAATAATGAAAAAAAGACATGATTGTCAACAAAATAACCAAAAATTAACAAATACTGATCAAACTAACCAATAAACTGATTAAAAATGAATATAAAAGAATATAATAATCAACAAACTGAACTCAACAGTCAACACCAAGAACGAAAAGGATAAAAAAGAGGAAAAACTGACCTGAACTGAACTGGTTAGTCATTTCTCTGACATAAATTCCTTCATGCGGTCATTTCTTAATTTACTAATAATCCAAAACTCACAAACATTTAACAGAAAAATATCAGATTCTCCATTTTCAGAAGTTGCAATATGAATTTTTCTTTTTTTTTTTTTTGCATTTTTACTGAAATACAACAGTTAAATGATCGTTGCTGATTTATGTGTTCAAGTTTAGCTTTTGTAAAACCCAAACATTTATGTTCCACATACGAAGAGTTTGGATGGTTTTGTTTGTTTGTTTATGTTTGTTGAAATGTGTCTAAATATAGACATAATGATGTAAGTCTCAGTTTAGTCCAAACAAACCTCTTATTGTTGGTTGTGGTTCTTATGTAACGGAACTGATTAAACCGATCGGCTTCAGCCGCTGACTTGGACAGATTTACCTGAAGGAACATTCCTCCAACAGTTTAAGCTCAAAACTTTAGAGAATGAACAAGAACTGGGGATTGATTTAACCTGGGGTTTGATTTAACCTGGGGTTTGATTTTAATCTGGGGGTTTGTTTTAATTTGGGGGGTTCAAGGTCTACAAAGTGTGCTCACAGTTTTGAGAAATTTTGATCTTTGAATTTTTGAAAATTTTGTTGAAATATTCTAAATGTTCCTTTCCTTCTACTGGTCCATCTGTTGATGGTTTAGAACATGTAAATGGTTCCAGATATCAGTCTAGTTCCTATTAATCACTGAT
This sequence comes from Sphaeramia orbicularis, assembly GCF_902148855.1. Taxonomy (NCBI): domain Eukaryota; kingdom Metazoa; phylum Chordata; class Actinopteri; order Kurtiformes; family Apogonidae; genus Sphaeramia; species Sphaeramia orbicularis. The sequence goes on from NW_021941622.1 coordinate 155,071, forward strand.
AGAAGTCATATATGGACTGTGATTGGATGAGATGAGTTCTCCTCCAGTGAAAGTCCCGCCCACTTCTATAGTTAGATTGATCTGCATCCAGACCACAGGACTGGAACATAGAACAGAACCAGGAATGGAACACAGAACAGAACCTGAACACCTCACACATTCCACTGGTTCTGGTCCACATAGAACAGACTCTGTCGTACAGGGACACTGGAACTGTTTTTATTGGACTAGTGTTGTTTGACAAAAACTATAAAACATGTATATTTGAATTTGCAGTTGTTCCTGGATGCTCCAGAAAAGGAAGGAGTTACTAAAAAATCTGGAAAACAATGAGTAAAAGTGTTTTCATCATCATGTACTTTTCTGAAGCGACCTCCTGCCTGTAGTGAAACCAGAGCAGTTACACAATAATATGAACTGAACACAGAGTGGTGGGTTGTGTTCAAGTCCATCTGTCCATTTGAGAATCAGCAGAAAAAAGAACCAACGTGAAACCACTGAAGACACACAGACTATAAGATTTATCTGTAATGATTTATTCAGGACTGATTTAATTCAGAGAGCTCAAGTAAAATAATAGAAATAATACATAAATAATAAAAAAACAAACAAACTTTGTTTTATGTGAATAAAGTAAAATGACATAATGGAAATGTACAACCTGAAATAAGTGTGATGTCAACAATATTATGTCTCAGCTTATTAACACAACTTACAGTGGATCTATAAATACACAAAACATGTAGTAACAGGCAGAATATTATTAAGATTATACTTAATTATATGTAATTTTCTTTAGACATTCCAGGTTGTTCATATTTGTTCAGTTATTCACATTTTATTGTGAAAGGATAGTTTATAAATGTAAATATTTTCATAATTTAATGGGTTTTTGCACTAAAACAAAGAGAAAAATTTGAAGTGATTATTTATAGACATAATGTTTTATATTTATTTATTTATTTATTTATTTACATGAAGCCAAGAATAAAATTTGGAGTCATTATTTATAGGTTATTATTTGTAGATTATTGCTATTATTGTACTTGAGCTCATGTGATGCTCTGATGGTCTGATCCACTTTATATCATATTTGTCACGATGACATCCTGGATGTTTAATCTTCAGTGTAATTTTTGCAATTCGCAGTTTCATCCTGTGGGCCAGACTGGACCCTTTGGTGGGCCAGTTTGGCCCAGGGGTCGTATGTTTGACACCCCTGCTTCTTCATCATGTGTTCCAGGTCCAGGGTCTGGACCTGGATGAACCACTAACACGTGTGTGTTTTTTGGGTTTTGTAGCCGACCGCCGCCGCCCTGAAAGGAGCCATCCAACTGGGAATTGGGTATGCAGTGGGAAACCTGAGCTCCAAACCCGACAGAGACGTCCTCATGCAGGACTTCTCTGTGGTGGAGAGCGTCTTCCTGCCCAGGTACGACTCATGTACACCGCCATCACAGACCAGGATGGGTTCAAATTAGGGATGCACCGATACCACTTTTTTCCAGACAGAGTACGAGTACTTACATTTGAGTTCTTGCCAATACTTTTCCTTAATAATCCCATTCCAGTTGTTAGTTCCTTTTGTAAATGTGCTTTATTGTCGTTGTCATTAGTCTGACTGGAACAAAGTGCTGCTACTGACATTTAATGTGTTGGAATGAGCGTTTGTCAATTAATCCACCAGGGGGCGCCGCTCTGAATTAACCATATTGGACAAATACCACGAAGAAGAGGAAAGTTTTTTTGAGAAGAAGAACAAAGTCAGTAATAACAAACATGGACACAACACTAATGAGATACTAATATCACAGCGTTTTCTCTGGTAAGGTTTAAAAGCTTAGCTTCAGCAGGAAGAGAAATGAGTGATAAGTTTGGTTTTCACTTCTACTGGCAGTGGTCCGCACCACTCCGTACTCCCGCTGGTATTCTCTGTCTGGGTACTCATCCTCCATCACCTGGAAAACAGATGGAATGTACGCAGAGGACGGACAAAACGCTGCGTCTGTATCTGTCTGTGTCTGGAACAGTACTGTCAGTCAGCGTTACTTTTATCACCGTCATTTATTTGGTTCAGTCTCCACACTCTTCACACTCCACACACATTATTCCTCCTCCTCGTACCTGCTGCACTGAACTGGGAATGTCACACGGCCGTAAGTGGTATCAGTGCATTTGTATCAGATATCTTTTACGAGTACGAGTACAAGTACACACACTGATACTCATATCGGTATCGGTGCATCCCTAGTTCAAATGGATAAACGCTCATCAGCTGTGACAGTCTGAAACTGACAGTGAAGTGGTTTTAATGTTGATTATCCAACTCCAATAGTCAATACAAGAAAAGCACTCGGAGAGCGCAGACCTCTGCCAAGACAGATCTGCCCCCGCGATCATCACCAAAATTTAATAATTTCTTCCTTGTGCCAGTATCAACATTTCCTGAAAATTTTATGAAAATATGTCCATAACTTTTTGAGTTATCTTACTGACAGACAAACACACATGCACGCAAACACACAAAGCAAAGTGATCACAATACCTCATGGTGGAAGTAACAATGAACAAAGTGGACACAAATGAACAAAAACGGCCAAAACATGAAGGAATACCAAAGAAACTAACCAACAAAATATTAAAGAATTAATGCAAAAGAATATAATAGTCAACAAAGTGAATGAAATCATCAACAAAAATGAACAAAATCTGATCAAAGTAACGAACAAAGAGATATAAACATATGTTAAACTGGGCTGGAGCTCAGCTCCGCCTCCTTAGCTCAGCTCCGCTTCCTTAGTTCCACAACAACCCAATAGTTTGTAAATGTTAGTCTCAGTACAGATTCATTCATCTATCTGCGAACAGGATTAAAAATCAATCAGTCAGTCACATTTTCTTCATACAGGCCCACATCAAATCCACAGTTATCTGAAGACACTTTGCATTTGGATCTGGTCTAAACCAGACTCTTAAACCAGTTCACAGACTCTTAAACCAGTTCACAGACTCTTAAACCAGTCCACAGACTCTTAAACCAGTCCACAGACACCAACAGAAAAACCACCTTTAACAGGTTTAACCTGGAGCAGACCCCGACTCTGGAGGACGGACCCCTGACAGGAGCAGTTCAAGGGTTAAAGGGTGTTTACATAAACATTAGTTTTGTGGTCTGTGTGTGCAGGTATTTTTTCTTATTAGATGTTGTTTTTTTTAGATTGAACTTTATTGATCCCATGGTCAGAGCCTCCAGACAGTTAAGGAGGTTTTTTTGTTTTTAAAGGTAGTATTTGCTCGTTCCTGGGTGGACTCGAACCACCAACCTTCGGATGAATGCACTGACCTGTTGTTCCACAGACACACTGTGTGTTCCTCCACTTTTCTCTCAGATCAGTTTATACTGTGATGCTCTGTAAAACGAGGCTCAAGACCCACCTTTTTAATTTGGCTTTTAACTGATGCTTCTGTTTTATCTACTCAAAGGTTTTATAGTTATATTTAATATATATATCTTAAGATTCTTTTAACCAGTGCTTCTGTTTTATCATTTTAATGTTTAATATTTTTATTATTTTCATATATGTCTTAAATTTAGCTTCTTTTAATCAATTCTTTTATATCTTCTTAATGTTTCTTATTCTCCGGTGTTTCATCAGAGGGAGCCCTCCATGCCGGGGGGCGGCTGCGGACTCCAGGGGCTGTGGCGCCTTCTCTCACTGAGGTCCGCTCCTTTCTGGTGGGTGTGGGGCCCCAGTTGGCCCTCTCCCACTGGTTGGGATGCGGGGCTGTGTTGCTGGTGCCTGGTTGCCGGGGTCGGCGGCTGCCTCCTGGTGCGGACGGCTCCCTGAGACAGCGCCTCCTCTTTTACTTTTACTTTTATATTTTTGTTCTGGTCTACCCGTGCTCAGCCAGTCTTCTTAAGTATGTGTGAGCTTGTGGGTTTGCATGTATATGTGTGTGTGTGTGCGGGTGAGTGGGTGGGTGTGGGTGGGGGGCGGTACTGATTTTTAAACTGATATTTAAAGCACTTTGTGCTACAGTTTTTAATGTATGAAAAGTGCTATATAAATAAAGATTATTATTATTATTATTATTATTATTATGTGTATTCTGTCATTTCCAGTCAGTTTTTGGACACGTGCATTTCCCTGTTCATGCTTCTGGGTTAGGGTTAGGGTTAGGGTCAGGTTAGGGTTAGGGTTAGGGTCAGGGTCCTGGTGGTTAGGGTTAGGGTCCTGGTGGTTAGGGTCAGGGTTAGGGTCAGGGTCCTGGTGGTTAGAGTTAGGGTTAGGGTCAGGGTCCTGGTGGTTTGGGTTAGGGTTAGGGTTAGGGTCAGGGTCCTGGTGGTTTGGGTTAGGGTTAGGGTCAGGGTCCTGGTGGTTTGGGTTAGGGTTAGGGTCAGGGTCCTGGTGGTTTGGGTTAGGGTTAGGGTTAGGGTCAGGGTCCTGGTGGTTGGGTTAAGGTTAGGGTTAGGGTCAGGGTCCTGGTGGTTAGGGTTAGGGTCCTGGTGGGTTTTACTGTGACATCACCTTCATTCTGTGTCAGTTTGAACTAAATAAGGTCCAGTTCTGATGGTGTCGTTCTTGTATCAGTGGTTGGATGGACACAGCTGGTCTGATGTTTGGATTTCAGACCTTGTTTTTGTCTCTTTTGTCTCCAGTGAAGGCAGTAACCTGACGCCGGCTCATCATTACCCAGACTTCCGACTGAAAACGTACGCTCCGCTGGCCTTCCGCTACTTCAGAGAACTGTTCGGCATCAAACCAGACGACTACCTGGTGAGTGTGGAACTCGGTATCAGACCTCCACCAGCAGTGGATGCCAAGAACATGTTTCACTCAAACACTGAACTGAAGGAAATTATACATTAATCTTCCATGTTTCAACTTCTGCATCTCAGAGGCAAATGTTCTTTTTCCTTGCGCTGACC